>NC_092815.1:109388031-109558031 GCF_023375885.2 Dermacentor andersoni
AACCAGTTGTTCTGTTACCAGTCGACTCATGCTTTGCCGAGACCTTCGGATGCTTCCAGTGCCCCAGGCCGCCAGGCCAACGCTACCCTTGGGGCTTGCGACCCGATTGCAACAACGGGTGTCAGCGCTGAGTTTGCAACAACTCGTGCCAGCGGTGCGATTCTAACAGCTGGTTGCCAGCGGTGAGATCGCGACAACGGAGGCCAGCAGCGAAGAGATGCGGTTGACTGTATGCTGAGCAGCACAACGACCATCCGGGAGCAGTGCAACGAGCCCTGTGTGATGACTGGTTGCCTGCAGAGGAACGACTGCGCTGAATTCTTGGCTGCGAGGTTTGGTGAGTGCGGGACTTTCTTCTTCTGAGATTTGCCAGGCTTTTGTTAGTGTCAGAAACAGAGCTGGTAATTGTGGTTGTCGTTGCTGCCGGGTTAGTTTGCGGCAAGACAATAGTAGGCAGTAGAGAAAGCAGCATTCAGAGCAGCCATGGATTTGAAGTCGTTGCGCAAACCGAAATTGCTGGAGCTTGCAAGAGAGTTGGGTCTGGATGTCTCAGACAAACTCAGAAAACCAGAACTGCTAAGGGCTATTCTTGAGTTAGAAGCTGAGGATGATGAGCTGTCGGAATGCCTTGAGACCATTGAGGAGAGGGAGACGGCAAAAAGACAGGAGCGCGAACTTAAAGAACAGAAAGAGAAAGATGAGCGCGAACGAAAAGAACAGAAAGAAAAGGAAGAGCGTGAACGTAAAGAACAGATAGAGCGAGAGCAACAAGAAAAAGAGCGCGACCGTCAACACGCTTTGGAAATGAAGCGTCTTGAGGTAGAGATGGAACGCGCTCGTAATGGAAGTCAGGCACACGGTGCAGGAGAACGAGTATTGTTCAAAATGACTGACCTGATGCGGCCGTTTAAGCTTGGAGAGGACATTGGTTTGTTCCTGGTTAACTTTGAGCGAACGTGCGAGAAGCAGGGGTTCTCTCGGGAAACGTGGCCACAGCGCTTGCTCACTTTGCTACCCGGCGAGGCGGCCGACGTAGTCGCTCGCTTGAATAGAGAAGAGGCAGAGGATTTCGACAAAGTGAAATCTAGTCTGCTAAAAAAGTACAGGCTGTCAGCGGAGGCGTTCCGTCGGAAGTTCCGGGAAAATGAGAAAGGCAGAAGTGAGTCGTATACAGAGTTTGCCTACAGGCTAATGTCAAACATGCAGGAGTGGCTCAAAGAAGAGAAAGCGTTTGGTGACCACGAGAAAGTTCTGCAGTGTTTCGGGCTGGAACAGTTTTATAGTCGGTTACCTGAGAACGTGCGGTACTGGGTCTTGGATAGGCCAGACGTTAGTACGGTGGCTAGAGCCGCTGAGCTAGCCGAGGAGTTTGTGACGCGTCGGGCTCGCGGAGCAAAGGACGGTCAAAAGGGTGAATTTGGCTCCAAGTTTGAGAGGCCGAAGTTCACACCCATGAGAAAGCGGTTCGAGACGAGGCAAGCGCGCGTGTGTTATACGTGCCAGAAGCCGGGTCACTTTTCCGCGCAGTGTCCGACTGAACGTAAGGAGACGGCGGCAACCGAAGCCGAACGCAGAAAGCGGTTCGAGGCGAGGCAAGCGCGCGTGTGTTATACGTGCCAGAAGCCGGGTCACTTTTCGGCGCAGTGTCCAGAAACAAAAACAAAAGTCGTGTTTTTGTCCTTATGCAGCACTGACGAGAACATGAAGCTTCTCGAGCCTTACATGCGAGACCTCCTCGTGAACGGGAAAGAGTGCCGAGTGCTTCGCGATTCAGCAGCTACGATGGATGTAGTTCACCCCTCTTACGTAGAACCCGATATGTTCACGGGCGAGTGCGCATGGATCAAGCAAGCAGTGGAAGCTCATAGCGTGTGTCTGCCCGTAGCAAAAGTGCTTATTGAAGGACCTTTCGGAGCGCTTGAGACGGAGGCCGCAGTGTCATCTATGCTGCCCCCCCAGTACCCGTACCTATTTTCGAACAGGTCCGATCACCTCCTGCGCGAGAAGGGGCTTTTGTTTGGTGAGGCTAGCGTTCAGGCCTTAACCAGATCGAAGGTTCGGGAGCTCGCTGCAAAGGCGGTAGTTGCGGGGCCGACGTTGTCGTACGATGAGAAAGGGTCAGAGGCGCAGCAAGCTGATATTCAGAGCACGCCCGAACTGAATAAAATTGAGCCTGTAGCGTTGAAGGCACCAGATACTGGAGAGGAAATGCCCGACACGGGAAAGTTAGAAGAGCTATCTGCAGATTTGCTCATCGCGCCTACGTCAGATGGACTTAACAGGTTGCTAAAAGTCAGCCGGTCGGCTTTGATAGCCGCGCAAAAGAAGGATGGCAGCCTAGAAAACATACGCTGCATTGTCAAGGAAGGTATCGCCAAGAAAAATGCTCGCTTTGTGGAAAGAGGTGGCGTCCTGTACCGGAAGTATCTAGACCGCAGGGGAGTGGAGTTCGATCAGCTGATCGTGCCTCAATGCTATCGTCAGGATCTGTTGCGCTTGTCGCATGGGGGTTCGTGGTCCGGACACCTAGGAGTTAAGAAAACTAAGGACCGTC
This sequence comes from Dermacentor andersoni, assembly GCF_023375885.2. Lineage (NCBI taxonomy): Eukaryota > Metazoa > Arthropoda > Arachnida > Ixodida > Ixodidae > Dermacentor > Dermacentor andersoni. Next base: position 109,390,586 of record NC_092815.1, read on the forward strand.
TCTTGCAAGAGTACTATTGGCCAGGGTGTTTTCGGGACGCAGACCACTTTGTGAAGACATGTGACACCTGTCAGCGGGTGGGCAAACCAGGGGACAAATCGAGGGCGCCGTTGAAGTTGGTACCTATCATTACGGAGCCTTTTAGACGGCTCGTTATTGATACAGTGGGACCTCTGCCGGTAACAACCACGGGGTACAGACACATTTTGACTGTGATCTGCCCAGCGACAAAGTTCCCTGAAGCAGTGCCGCTTAAAGAACTCAGCTCTGTTGAGATAGTCAATGCACTACTGTCCATATTTGCGCGAGTTGGTTTTCCTGCGGAAATCCAATCAGATCAGGGCACAGTGTTTACTAGCGCTTTGACGACAGCCCTTCTCGAAAGGTGCGGGGTAAAGCTGTTACACAGCTCAGTGCACCACCCCCAGTCGAATTCCGTTGAGAAGCTCCACTCCGTCATGAAGCGCGTGTTGAGAGCATTGTGTTTTGAACATCAAACTGACTGGGAGCTGTGTCTGCCTGGGGTGATGTTTGCATTAAGGACCGCGCCGCATGCGGCTACGGGGTTTTCGCCAGCTGAGCTGGTGTACGGTCGCTCGCTGCGATCTCCGCTTCGCATGCTTCGAAACGGATCACTGCCCTCTCCAATGGCTGCAGACCATCTCTTTCACAAATGGCCGCCTCCTGCGCTGGAGCCTCGCTTTGCAGCAATATTCCTTTGAGGTGCGTTACAAAAAGGGGAGTCTCAACGGTAACGCCGATGGCTTAAGTCGAAGCCCCTAACCTGGGAATCAGCCTCAAAATTGTTTGTTACTGATGTTTTTCTTCCTGAGGCAGGATTTTTAACATATTGCTTTTGTGTAGTGTTTCAAAGTGATGATGTGCTTTCTAGTGCAATTTTCCGATTTGTGGACGCGTTCTGAGTGCTGCTAAACTACTGTAAGGAACTAGGCAGTAGTATAAAAGGGGAAAGAGCCTGGCAGGGCTTAGTGAGGGTTGTGCCGTGCTTGCTGACTGAGCGGTTGAGTTTCGGCGTAGTTCTAACGCTTGCCGGGAACGAGAACAAAAATGTCAACTCTCCCGAAGTCACTTTGCAGTGTCCTGTGTGAACCTGAACGAGAGAACAAGGCCTTCTCTGTGCGCTGCGCTCAAGAAACGCCGAAGGACGACCGACTTCGGTTATGAGCATCATCAAGCGACATCCCTCCGGACAGCGGATGCAGTCCCCTGACCATCGGGATCTCCTTCCCCCGGCGGGGCGGTCTGTTACGTTTCGCCTACGACGCGCGGTATAGCCGGCGCGGATGCAACGGACGCCGGGGCTTCGTTCCAAGCAGCGGACATTTTGGCCCGTTCAGCGCCGCCGATACGCCTCCCCGCCAAGCGCGTCCAGGCGTGTTTCAGTGCCACGTGTCTTCGTGTGTGCGTGTGTGTGTGTGTGCCACGCTTGTCAAAGCGCAGCAGCCGGGGAGAGGAGCTCCCCAAGTGTGAAGCGAGGAGGTCTGTCCGGCGCCCGGCCGGCGGTTGAGTCACTACACTCGTCTCAACATGTATCTCAGCTCGTCCGTGCCCCGCCGTCACGTGGTCTCCCCCGTGACCTTCCTTCTTGCCCGCGACGCCGAGACTATAAGAGCAGCTGCCCCCGGACGCCAGGAGAGAGGCTCCGATTTCTTCTGTCGAGTTACGTGCTCTCCCGTCTCTCACTTCGGTCGACCTGACCGCCCGCTCTTTTGCGATGTTAGAATAAACCAGTTGTTCTGTTACCAGTCGACTCATGCTTTGCCGAGACCTTCGGATGCTTCCAGTGCCCCAGGCCGCCAGGCCAACGCTACCCTTGGGGCTTGCGACCCGATTGCAACAACGGGTGTCAGCGCTGAGTTTGCAACAACTCGTGCCAGCGGTGCGGTTCCAACAGTCTGCATTTTTTCGCCAACATCCAATTATTCCCGTTGGACATTGCAATACACAAGTTGGTTCGATCAGAAAGGTTAGTGGTCCACTTTGCTGCTGAGATTCAGTTTCTGATGTCTAAAATAAGTCGTGGATCTTGTGTACCGGAAAAGCACTACATGAATGTTAGGATGCCTTATGTAGTACACTGCCTGGAGTTCTTGAAGCACCACTGCTTGCGTTTTGGTGCAACATTGAAGTCCAACTCCGACCACCGCGAAACCCTTATTCCAGGATTGGTCAGCCACAAAACTGATTCTGATGATTGTGATGATGATATAATTTAAGAGCAGCAGCAATCTGGGAAAACATTAACCTATGAAGGTGATCAGGAGTGGCGGGAAGAATTCTTCCATATGCAGGTGGGCGGAAAATGATTGCTTTTATTGTCGAGTAAGCGCGTGATTTGTAAATTAAAGTGCTGGTAATTGCCAGACGGCTGAAGTCCATGTGACCGGTTCTATTCATATTCATGTCGGCAGCTTTCATAGTGTGGTGACAGGCATACAGGCTTTCTGCACAATATTCATTATGTACTGCAGCCTGCAATTGCAGTCAGGCGAACTTTTTCGAAAGCTTACAGGCGTTATGAGAAGCAACAACTACCGTCTCTTATTGTTCATGGCTTGGTCATGCGCCTGAAACATTCTCAAGTAGGAACCAGCAACAGTCTTATCTAGCTGACGTAAAAGCAGGTCGGCACTGTCAGGGGCGCCCGCCACTTTCGCTAACCAGGGCACATGCTTAAAAAACACGATATGATCAAGGGAAATCAGGAGCTTCCTATGAATGAATGAATGAATGAATGAATCAGTCAATCAGTCATCAGAAATACATATGGCAGCCTTTGAACACAAAGTCTGGTGCTATTAAAGGAATATTGTCTTGGAATACAAATCATATTTTTGTGTTTAAAGCTATGAGTAAGTTGTTTGTCTCTGTTCAAGAACCCAATAACTTTTTTTGTTTCAGGCAACATAGCATCGACAAATGTCTCCCAGCCAGAGTATTTTATTCTCCAGAGCCCAATAGGAGCCCACGTAACTGCTCTGAAGAACTCGGCTACATATGTGAGTTAACTCAAGAGCCTGAGTGGCTAAAGCTCCCAGGCCCAAAAACCGAATTTTAAGATTATGCGGCATCCAGTGCTACTCCTGACCGCTTAGCGCTCGTTTTACGTATTTGAACTGCCATGTACCACCCTGTTACAATTATGTGCTGTAACGGCGACATCCGTTTGACCAAGTTCCATGCGTAGAATCTGGCAGGTGAGCTTTAGCGCTGATAAATCAATCCTGATACGTGTCACCAGAAATCAAGATATATCGAAATTCTCGTACACAGTAAATAACTTTCCACTGACGGCAGTAAATAAACACGGATACCTTATTTGATAGTATGAAATGGCCTCAGATGACACTCTCATGGGAATTACGTGATAACCACTGCACCAATATGGCTGTTCTTTCTCAGAACGCCCGTTTGAGCAGCTACACTAGATGTTGAATTTTTAGCTTATAGTATACTCGGAAACTCTGTCATTTAAAGGGTTAAACTCGTCTGATTGTCGTATATTAAGACATTAAAAGACAGAGGGAATTCAATGGAAAACAATAGGATTCATCTTTAAAGGAACACTAAAGCGAAACCATAAATCAGTCTAGACTAACAAAGCAATGTTTGAGAACCCTGCAGGCAGTGATTTAAAAAGAATAGGTTCATTATTAGATGAGAAAATGAAGGTCGAATTATCAGTTAATGAATTTCGCGTTGAAACACCAACGCCGGTACGTCAGTGTGACGTCAGGGATTCCAAAGTATGTTTTCGCATTTGGGCCGAATCGGCTGAGTAAAGGTTCCCGAAACTTGCTATGTTTAATATTTGGTTCCTTTAGATGTATTCAATCTGTATCACCGTATAAGTAAGTAGGCCCCAGAGGATGCCATCAGAATCCATGACGTCACAGCGACCAGATGCGTAAACTTCACGGAGGCGTCGCCACCCGTCTTTCTTTCTTGCGCTTTTTCTAGCTTACTAAGCGTGTTATTGTGGTAAGAGTAGGGTTTTTAGTGTCGTAGAAAGGTAATTTACTTATGCCGAAGAAATCTTTTTTTCTCTTTAGTGTCCCTTTAACAAGTACAGCATTATTGATTCACCTCAAGAACTAATTCACTCAACAGGACTGCTTAAGGTGCAGTACCACACAAAACTCGCAGGAGAAAGAACGGCCTACCAACTATTGAGTAATATGTTTATTATAGACAGTACCACGTGCCTGCGCAAATCCTTACCAAGATGCATTCGACATAAACATCCTCAAAGAGTAGGGTTATCACTTTACCACTGTTTGGTTCGGGTTTAGGATTGGCACTCAGACAATGGAATGAATTACCTGCATGCTTAACTAGCACTTTGTCCTTAGTGTATTTCTTACGCTTGTATGAGGTGCACCTGTACGCATAGCAATGAATTTTCTTTTTTTCGCTCTCTTAATAGCAATGCAAATAACTTGCACTGTCGTGTTAGTTTTTGTAGCCTACCCTTATTTGTTCTTTCTATTCTTTTCTTCGTATTTGTATTTTTTGTGTTTCAAGCTGAATATGTACTAGTGCGTGTATCGATCATGCATGTGCCCCTCCTGCAATAGTCCCTATAGGGATTGGCCGTAACTTGCAAATAAATCTTATCAGATATTACTAAGGCAAGGTAAGTACACTGAAAAAAAAAGAAATCTGTGGTCTCCTTTGCAAAATTCTTTCTCAGCTTTACAATTTCTGGGAATTTCAACGTAGAGGAGAGATTAGGGATGCCGCGAAATGTAAACTTGAAGAACGAAGCAAGATCACTCGTTTTCTTGAGTACGTTTTCTCTCTTGCACTCATAGTAAAAGTAAAAACGCACTCGTGATCATCCTTCTCACACTCTCAGCAGTCACGTCATTCACCCATCATTGTGTCTGATTCCATCGGTGGGTGCGGAATTGCACGGGACGACGACAGCTACTTGGTTAGCTCTTCCCCGGTATTGGCAAAATCTGTTCGGTGTTTCGCGCTGCTGGTCGCATGCTGACCAAGGCTGACGTAACGTGTTTTCCATCTAGCTCACCTGCGTGCACTGCACTACTAACCTCTTGGAACTCCAAATGAAGTCTGAGGTTTCTGTCTGGCTCCTTGAGATGCCTTTGCCCGGGATGATCGCGGCCTGACCTTTCTTTTGCGACATATTCCTATTCCTCTTGCTTTAACCGAAGTAAATTATCTGCCTGAAAATGTGCGACTGCAATCGTAGAAGTGAAATCGATGATGCGTGGTTTGTGTTTTCGGAGAAAATCGCTAATGATTTATGACTGCCGTGGTAAAAACGCGTGTGTTCACTGCGCTTGTCGCGTAGTCACGGCAGTTACACTGCAGGAGCCAGAATTCATCATTTCTTGGATCCATTGTTGTCTGCTACCTAAGCACACGCCGCTTGGAGATGCTTAATTTGTCCGGTCATGGTTGTTGACAGCTGAGGCGGTAGTTGTGTGACTCAATTTCGTGTCAACAAATTGCCAGGTAACCTAAGACAGGAACATTCTAATTTCCTAGTGCAAAGGATCGGAGTGTCGGCTTTGTCGGTGTAGTTTACTGCTGGCATTGAGTAGTTTACTGGTACCTCTATAAGTGATGCTAGTATGTTTAGATGATTATTTTTGCTTGCACCTATCCCTCAAAATTCGAAAGTTGACAAGTGCTGTACTTCGTTGAGGTGTCGTTAGCCGTGCTTCCCATATGCTGGACAATGACCGCTCGCACGAATGTGAGCGTTACAACGTTCCTTCAATAACAGCGGGCTCAATGTTGCAGATCACTCCTCAATAGTGTTAACTGCATATGGTTTCATATGCCGTGAACATAATTGCTCCAGTGCTCGTTGGTATATGTCGAACTTTGAGAGAAGGAGGCAGAAACTTAAAAGAAAAGTATATCAATTCGGAGGTTTTACGTGCCAAAACGCACCAACTTGTATTTCCAAATGTCTGATGCGATGTTAGCAGCTACTTGAATGCAAGCTGGATAATTCGTTTGGAAAGATACTGTCTCATTCAGTAACACAGTTGTTTATCATGGAAATATGTTGCCGACCTTCACGCATTGGGTTGGGATGAGAACCGTCGTGGGACGAGGCGGTTTCGCAGTTCCTGTTTTGTAAACTAGAGGGCGCGGGTAAGTCTCACGGCGTAGGCCCAATCATCGGGTCAGGTCTCCTATAGCTTTACTGCTCTTTTTTTTTTTGCTGACTGTTTCCTTTTGTCTAGCATGTATTCATCCATTACCTCAAAGGGGGGCTGTGTGTGTACTTTAGGATGTTATTGCTGGCGGTGGCCTGAATGTTAGTAGGCTTAGCAATGGTTGCTGAACGAAAGCAGCCAGTGTCGTGCTTCGCTCCGTTTCTTGCCTTAATTTTCTCCGGAAGTATAATTTTGACACTCGAATTCTACCATTCCTTCTTTTAATAAATGTTTCCTTCGTCCTCCTCCTCCTCTACCATTCTTGGTGTGTTCTTTGCAGCACAAAGAAGTGGATGGAATAGGGACGCCGCGATTGGGTGCTGGGTTGAGCTAACCGGTCCGGTCTTTGTCATGGCAATAATGGTGCAAGTCGGCGTTCGTCTAGGCAGCGTGTGGTTTAACATTCCTCGCTCTCGCTGTGGGCGATGTTTTGCTTGTCGTCTGGTTCTTCATGCTTTTCGAAACATCAGTCGGGGTACGAATGTTGCTTGCTTTGCGCATGGAGAGCTTAAGCTCTGAGGGATTGTTGAATAGACTGCATTGAGATGTTGATGTTTTGTGGCGTCGAAACGCTTGTCAGTGTCTGCGTCAGTGCACAATCGTTGTGCTGATGCTCTTGACTGCATCGGCGCTGGTAAATTTGTAGCCGTTCGCTGTAACAGGTTTGCTGGCGTCTGCATCTGCACACTTGCCTGTACCACGGCCCCGCTCGAACGCAGCCACATGCTGCGTTGCTGCTTCCTTCGAGCATGGCGTTGCATGTATGTGCATCGAAACGTTTTTTTTTTAGTGCGGTAGCATCTCTACGGGTACGGGAGGCTCGTTTGTCTGTCAGGACGATGGCATTGTAAGGACGCGCGTTCTCAGCCCGAGTTTTGAGGGCTGGAACGTTACCGTATCCTACCCCCCCCCCCCCCCCCCCCCCCACAACGCGGTTGCCCGCAAAAGCTACGAAACCAAGTGGTTCAGTGGCTGGTTTCCACTCACTGAGTTCTGTCGGGACGCAGGGCTGTGTTCTAGTTTACGCTGCTGGCATGATCGTTATGCGCATGCACAGTAGGCTTTCTGCTGACCATCTATGGGCCTATCACACCGTGGCCGCACCCTGGTGTATGCAAAACGGACAGTAAATCCTTTAATTGGCCGCTAATAAACGACGACGACTTTCCATCGGTCTCGTCTCATGCATAGCTGAGGCGCGACGCCGGTAACGCCGCTGCCGTGGTTCGTCATCGTGCCACCATTGTGACACGTGTTCCTTGGTCTTCGCTCGTATCCACCTTTTCTGGACACGAGGGTTTAGTTGGCGTGAGTGCCACCACATGGCGTACTCAGCTTAAGCTTTTCAAACTTCCCGCACGGACGCGTGATGACGTCAACAAAAGAAAATTAAAAAATTAAAAGCTGCTCCTGTGCATTGAACTTCGCCACAAAGCTTGTCCCGCCGGCGTTATCAGTGTTCCTGACAAAGCCTAACCGCTCGTCGCCTGGAAATGACTTATCCTAAGAGTGTTTATTCGCGACAGCGATGATTGATTCTGGGCTTTTGATACGGTTCTTCTTTTTTTTTTTTTGTCTTTTTGATGCTACAAAGTAAACAAGCTGTCGGAAAAGATCGTCGGAAGCACCCCGCGGCAGTCTTTCTCAGTCAGCACGTATTCTTAGCGTCCAAACATCGCACAGCGTCTACGAGAGACGCCGTCGTGGACGGCTTTTAATTTTGACTTATCGATTTGGTTAAGGTGCCCCATATTATTTCCTTAGCGGCTTTGTTATCCGCACTCATGGGCTGCCGCAGCAGCTGCAAATCGAGATGTGCATAACTATTTAGATGGATACGTGGATAGGTTGGTTTTGCACCTTGAGGCAAAAGGCGCACGACACAAGAATTGTACCAACTGTCTCTGTGATGTCGTCCGTTAACATGCTATGGCCGAAGTTGCTCACAATATTAGGTCCCATTTACTGGCCACCGGGCCAGGTACACCTTGTGTCGTGACTTATACAGTACATGCAGTTACTTGTGAAATTGCTGTCCTGTCACGGTTATCCACATGCGTGAAAGACCGTTATTTAAGATTATTGTGGAGTAACATACGCGGGATTTTTCTGGTCTCCATATTGTCTACCGTGTATTTATTGCGCCTATATAATATAGCCCCAATGTAGGCTAGCAGATATCGAGCGCCAATATGGCTACCCACATGCTCAAGGACCTCGCGCATAACTCCTGACAGTTACTTGTATTCAAGAGTTGTGCGACTCCCAAGGACATCCTTAAGGAATGGCAAATAATAAATTATGGGGTTTTACGTGCCAGAACCACGATCTGATTGTGAAGCACGCGGTAGTAGGGGATTCCGTTATAAGTTGGACCAGCCGGGGTTCTTTAACGTGCACCTCAATCTAAGTACACGGGTGTTATCGCATTTCGCCCCCATCGAAATACGGCCGCCGTGGCTAGGATTCCATCTTGGGAGCGGGTGCTTAGCAGCTCTAAACTATATCCACTAAGCAACTACGGCAGATAAGGCATGTTGGCAGTTCGAGAAAGGTGAGAATCGGTACGTGAGACAATTTGTTTGCATTCTGATGGCGCTAGATTGGGTACGAGCCGTCGAAGGATGACTGTAGGGTGCATTGTATTTAATGTGATTGAGTCCGCGTCCAAGATTTTATACCCGAATCGCCCTGTAACGAATGACGAACAGTCATATCGTTTATATGTGCAGTCGCCTCACAGCTGCCGAGCGCTGGCGTCGGCCACAGGACCTACTTGGCCTCTCTACAACACTTGCCGAAATTCTCGCCTTATTTCACACCATCGGCTTTCGCTTCAACAGCATACTTATTTGTCCGGAAATTTGGCTTCCAAATTTATGGGGTTTTTTTTAACTTTAAGTCATCTTCTATATTTAGGCTAGTACTGTGCTGATATTTCAAGCGAGTTCACCTTTCCCAAAATATCTGCAGTATTGTCGGCCTCTGGTCATATTTTGGGGAATTTTCAATGGACTAAAACCATAGCACGGCCCCATGATCAGGCTGCTCAAAAACTCATTTTATTTTCCTGAGGTCTTGTGCAAGCTTCTGCTTTCTTGCCATTTATCAACTTCCTGATTTCCCTGTCACTTATATCACATTTTGACGACTACGATCCCACGGACGTTGGCAATGATGTAATGTCCATGGGATTGAAGTCATTTAAGTCAATATTGTCACGTGGTGGTGACGTTAAGAACACAGTAGCAATACTGTGAAACGCAAAACTAGACTTTATTGGGCGAACCTGTGCCCACAAAACAGGCTACACTTATAGCACAACGAAAGCAGCGAACACAGTCGGCGATCGTCGGAAATCTGATCAGTGGGTCAAGCGCGTCGGCTTTTATACAGCAGTCGTCGAATGTTCCAGACTAATCGTTCGGACCCGCGTGCCTTCCACAAAGTTCTACAGCATTCGCGTCACGCTATGAAATCAGATAACACAACATTCGGCGACAACAGACAGCCTGATAGAAGCATCGATAACTTTCCAGAGACTTCGGATACATGCAGGCGCGTCCCACGCTGTGCGATTACATTTGTTAGGCTGCGAAACGTGGTTGCCCGATAAAGATAAGTACACGTGTCAATATTAACGTGGACATGACAGCCGCTTTTGCTCACTGGGAATGAAAATATTGTATTAATGAGCGCCAATCTTAAACATATAAATTCACAGCTTAAAAAATTATGCCGATCCCACGCACTGTGGGAATCGATGTAAGGGAAGCTTTTGTGTTGTTCGCTTTTATTGAGGATAATTAGCGGTAATGCTAACGGCGAATGTATAATTTCATTAGCGTTTAGTGCAATGTAAGAGTAGCGAGTTCATGGCAAATGTTACCTTTCGTGCAACACTGCTGCTTGTCTGGATAGTACCCAACGTACAGCGAGACGTGTTTGCTTGAGGCGTTGTTGTGCGCCATTGTTTATAACCTATGAGAGGGTTGAGCATTGTCATGGCTTCTCATGGCACATCGTATCGTGGCAGAAGTACTGGCAGAACTATGAGGCTCTACGTGCTAAACCATAATAGGATTATGAGGAATGGCGTAGTGGCTGACTGCCGATTAATTCTCACACTATGGTGTTCTTTAACGTGCACTTAAATCTAAGTGCATGACTGCTTTTGTATTTCGCTCCCGTCGAAATCCAGCTCCCACGGTAGGGATCGAAACCACGACGCCGAGCGTTGCCATTTCTGCAAAGCTTCCGCGGCGAGCACAGAAGCGTTGATTTGACGTGCGGTCGCTTCTTTAGTGTTGCATACATACACCTTACGGTGATTTAATGCGGCTTTGCATCTGCACAACCTGTGTCATTAGTCCGCTTGACGAATTTGCATGGTGGTTTTGAGAAATAGCAGAAACGAACAGTACCGTACCTTCGATTTGGCCCGCAACTGTTGTCGTATCTATTGTAGTAGCTTTTCCTTATCTTCGTTTCCTTAACGTAACCTTTTCCCTGTCATGACCTTCTCTCCTGTACGAGAACTGTGAGCTAAGAGTGGCAAGGCTGTTATTCACTCGTTTCGCGATTGAGCCGGTTTTACCGATTCTTTGCCTCATCTCCTTGCTCCCTCCCTACCATACTATTTACCTCTCCTCACGACTAGAGCGGTAAGTGCTGCAGTTTCTGGAATGTTCTTACTCGGGGTCACAGATAATTACAGCTGTAAAGAGGCTAAGGTAACGACGCCCACGGAGCTCCAGAAAGCACTGTGCACATGTGACGCTATGGAAAGGTCCAAACGAGTTTCTCGCTTCACCATTTCTCTATGCCCCATTTCTTCCACGTATATGCACACCCCTTCTCCCACCACGGCGAGCAAGGAAGCAGCAGCAGCAGCAGTGGAAAAGTCGAAGAAAGAGGCAAAGAAAGGTTCGCTTTAAAAAAAATTACTATTTGTTGGCGTAGCGTCGCGTGTCTTCGGGGCGTCATTCCTTTGCTGGGTTTAATCACTTAGACAGTCAACTGTCCGATTTGCCCATTAGAATTTCCTCCGTCAGGAGTAACTTTTATCCTGTTGCCAAGACGTGAATGCTCTAGCCAGTTTACTACAGACCTACAAGACCTTTTTTTTCAGTATACTCATAATTTGCGTCATCCACAGGTATACTGCGGAGGCACTTCCTTTTTGCTGCACTGTATTAATAAATGAACTTGTTTTCGAATGATATTCTCTTATAATATTGTATTCTTGCTGTCATTGCCGTACGTAATCTACACAGAGTACTCAGGCACCCTCTAACGATTTCAATTTTTGCCTGATTATGCCTGCCATTGTAATGCAAGTAAACATAGGTTGAACTCTTTCTCGGAGATAAACGCTGAACAAAACGCTGACGTCAACCTGAACATAATAAGGGCCGTAGTACTCGATTTTCTGATGCCCCTATTCGCAAGCTTTTTTTTTTTGAGTATGTGATCTTGTACCGTAGAAATGACCCTCAGACGTCTCTGATGTGCTCGTTTTTATCCTCAAGCACCGAACGCAAACTGTCATCGCCATAACTCCATCATGTCCTTGTGGAAGGCAGCCATGACGTGTCGCGCAAGTATGACCACGCTGATTTATTTGGGTTAGCATATACTATGGAGCTTCAAAAGGCCGTCCATCTTAACTGATTGTCTTCTTCAATCCCTTCATACACCACACGATTTCTCTCACTAATATAATTTTCAACCCACTCAGACCTATTCCTCTCTATTTTTTCGCAAAGTGTATGTCTGTCGCTGTGGTTACTAAATACGCCCAAGTGTATGCTTCCACTCACGGCTTTCTGGCGACCTGAGCTACTGAAGTCGCAGGCTTTCTTCAACACTGCGCTAACGTTCAATGTGGCTATCCTCACCTCAACCACTTTTCGCGGACTTCGCCTTTTCGCGGACTTCTCTTCAATCTCATCTCTTATGGAACTCGCGCGTGCTACACACAACACAAACACGCAACGACCATCATCAAGTATCAATTACACGCTAGTTGACATGATGTTGATGTAAATTTCCTCTAATTTCCGGGATAGCAGCGTTACCCCGTCTTTGGCGACAACATCGCTCAACAGCACTCGTTATTCATCACTTCTTTTTTTTTTTTTGTCGATAGGAGCATACTGTATTTCCTCTGAATATACTTTCAGCTTTAGATGCTACCTCGCACGCCCGCTTATTCTGTTACGCTGATGGCGACCGTTGTCTTCAGGCTTCCGCTTCATTCTGAGCTTCGTCAGCACCAGAGATAACAGACAGGTGTTTTCACAAACAAGCCACCTGATTCAAGCCACTGCATCTGCAGCGTTCTACATTTGGGAGCTGGACACGCCAACCACTTCGCGACCGCCTTCCGCAGCCCCCTTCGATTTATCGGCCTTCCCACTTCTCGTTTTCGTCGCTGATGCAGGCAGAACGGACGCAGAAACGAAAAAAGAAGTGAACATTGCTTGAGCCGCTAGGCAACACATGACTATCTTTGGCAGGCTACTTTCATCGGAGCGCATGTGGACTTGCGGCCGCATGCAGATCATCGCCTTAGCTTTATTGTAAATATGCTTTCTCTGAGTCTTTCCGGTTAAAACTGAAACTAAGGGCAAAAATGAGACATACCGTTGTGTGTTTGCATGTTTTCTAGGTTTAAATCGAGAATGCCCATTCCTAAATTTATAGCAGCAACAGCTTCATCGTCAGCGACTTGAACACTCCTTTAAAGGCATAGTGATTTCTTTAAAGAAATGGCGTGAGGATACTATGTTTCGAGGTCATGTCGCTGCCAATATGGGCCAGCACCACGTAACGACGAAAAGGTGTCACACTGCCGAAGCACTCGGCATGTTACTAAATGACGAAAGCAGAAAATGTGACTGTTTTTTCAGTTCTTGCAACTTATTAAACACAAGGCACCTGCCACCATGACACGCTTTTTTTTCTACAACACCGACGCCCAACAGCGCACTGATATTTATTTATTATAGAGTTATTTAATACTTCTTAAAGGGGTTTAATTTTAGTTTTCATCGTGGAACCGGAAGTGCAGGGAGCAACGCGCGTGCACCGCGGCCACGTATATGCTGGAGCCGCGCTCCTTTTCCTCTTGAAATATGGCCGCCGGCGACTTCACGCACTCCCATAGGCGGTGGCTGGGACTGGCACTCCAGAAGTTTAAGTATATAACCTCCTTGCATAGAAACGACAGCATTGTTGCTAATAGATTGTTGGCTTGGATATGTTTGGCACGAGGCCCAAGACGGCACCCTGTCTCCTAACGCGCTCTTATGTTTGCGTTCGCATCTTCAGAGAGTTATAGCTCAGCGAGCCACCGGGCACAGCTGGCCAGCGAAGACGCCACTGACCGTGTTGTACCGCGCATGCGCACCGTATTCTACGCTGGCCCACTGGGCACGATGGTCAGCTGGCTCGTTGAACTATAACTCTCTTGAGTCTTGAAGGGATGCTCACCGTAACATACTACAAAGGTGCTTGCTTTGAGCGTATGTAAGGGGAGAAACGCTGTTATAAACTGTCTGTTCGCTAAATTGTGCAGTAAACCGATAATTATAGTATTCCCCCAAACGCAATGGCTACGAGTATGGCAACCGTAGCTGCAAGAGTCAAGGTATGGTCGTAAGTTGTCACGACAGCAGCGCATGCAGCTGTAGTTCACAGAGCCTGTCACTAAGACATACGCTGCGAGGTATTGCCGATGAATAAGTAATTGAAGAAGGCGACGAAGTGTGCCACCAGCGGACGTGAGCTCCTCAGGGACCCGCTTTTTCGTCTTAATTTGTGAGTTTCCTCGCTTGACCTCAGCACTCACTAGCCAGAATTCGGTCGACGACTTCCCGCCTCACCAGGTGGGGGGACTTTTTGGCCTTCAAGCCGTACCAGCGGCTTTTAAGCTGCCGAAGGGGTTGGCGAAGAAGAGACCCCGTTCCTCCCAGCGCTTGCCTGATGCAAGTGGAGAGATGAATGCTACTGCAGAACAACAAGCGCCCGCTGGGCAACAGACTGGCAGTGACCACTTCAACCCAAGTGTGACAACGGATGCTGACCTCGAGATGAACTCTCCCAAGAGAGACACTAGTGACGTTCATGAGCCTTACAGCAACGCCCCAATAATTGAAACCGCCGACATGGAAGCGGAAGACAGATGTTTCACCATGGTGACGTACAAGAAATCACTCCAAGCGGGAATACCAGTGATCTTCAAGCTCACCGACCCGGAAGCGCCGTTTTGGAAAGTGAATCCAAACAAGTTGGCCAGTCAGATGATTACCACGGCAAGAGAGAAGTTACAATCATTGCGTGTAACGAGGGAAGGTAACTCTTCCGTCAATGTGTTTTCTCTCACTGCTTCTACGAGTCTACTTGAGTTAACACATGTTGCTGGCCTTGCAGTGGAACCATACGGGCCACTATCGAACACGAAAAATCTAGGAAAAATAAGACATGTTCCAATTCAGTACATCATCATCATCAGCCAGGTTACGCCCACTGCAAAGCAAAGGCCTCTCCCATACTTCTCCAACTACCCCTGTCATGTACTAATTGTGGCCATGTTGTCCCTGCAAACTTCTTAATCTCATTCGCCCACATAATCTTCTACCGCCCCCTGCTATACTTCCCTTCCCTTGGAATCGAGTCCGTAGCCCTTAATGACCATCGGTTATCTTCGCTCCTCATTGCATGTCCTGCCCATGCCCATTTCTTTTTCTTGATTTCAACTATGATGTCATTTACTCGAGTTTGTTCCTTCACTCAAGCTGCTCTTTTCTTATCCCTTAACGTTACACCCATCATTCTTCTTTCCATAGCCCGTTGCGTCGTCCTCAATTTAAGTAGGACCCTTTTCGTAAGCCTCCAGGTTTCTGCCACCTACGTGAGTACTGGTAAGACACAGCTGTTATACACTTTTCTCTTGAGGGATAATGGCAACCTGCTGTTGATGATCTGAGAAAGCCTGCCAAACGCACCCTAGCCCATTCTTATTCTTCTAATTATTTCAGTCTCATGATCCGGATCCGCGGTCACTACCTGCCCTAAGCAGACGTATTCCCTTACTAATTCCAGTGCCTCGCTACCTATCGTAAACTGTCGTTCTCTTCCGAGATTGTTAAACATTACTTAGTTTTCTACCGATTAATTTTTAGACCCACCCTTCTGCTTTGCGTCTCCAGGTCAGTAAGGATGCATTGCAATTGGTCCCCTGAGTTACCAAGCAAGGCAATATCATCAGCGAATCGCAAGTTACTAAGGTATTCTCCATTAACTCTTATCCCATTCTTCCCACTCCAGTTCAGTACGCTGAAGACCAACTACTTGAGTACCTACAAGATACCAGCGTCCTTTCCGTTAAGAGGAAGCTTTAGCTCGGGTGCTAGTCTCCAAATACATGTAAAAGGAGAATTCGTTTTAATCGGCAACCACTCCACCAAATTTGACAAGGTTAGTTGCATTTAAAAGAAAAACTTAAAATTTAGTGACTGCTGGTTTCAAGTTTTCATGGCGTCAACTTTTTATTAAACATTGGCGAATATTGCAAATTTTCAGAAAACGAAACTATCAAGTTTACAGCTCTGTAACTCAGCAATGAAAAATGATATCACCATTCTGGGAAATGCATCTAATACTACATCTAAAGCACACAAAATTGATAGATTACACATGAATCTCGAAAGATTTGATATGAAGATAAAGCTTTTGCCGACCCCTTGTACACAATGTAACGAATTCACGTAAGCAATAAATTGACATATAGAATTTGTCCGCTTGGAATGATCTGATGGATGCCGTTTGCAGAACCGCGATATCTGTTCTTGATGCAGAGCTATTGTAAATTTTCTGCTTCTATATTTTTCAAACTTTCGAATTTTTTGAAATCTGTTTTAAGGAATTTAGGCGCAAATCGAAATTCCGCTTCCAAGAGTCACTAGAATTTAAAATTGATCCAGAGGTTATCTCAGAAAAACGTTTTTGCATTTTACATGTATATGAATAGGCCGCGTCGGAGTTGGGCCCGAGCTAAGCTTCCTCTTAAGAGGCAGACCAGATGGCTTCGGCGAGATGATGGAACAGTGGAACCACATGCACTTCGGAGCGTCATCCTACAATTGTTGCCTGACAAACCATTGCCAACACGCGTCCTACTTAGATTCACGAGTCATCCAGTCGAAGAATATTTAGAACATGCAACTCGGTGCTACAATTGCCAGCGATTTGGTCACGTTGCTAAGCCCTGCCATGGCCATTTGCGATGCAAGATCTGTGCGGGAGCGCATGATGATAAAGTCTGCACCTCTAGAAATCAACCCAAGTGCACCAACTGCAAGGCAGACTACACAGATTCATACGCTAGAAGTCCCAAGGATCGAATGGCTTCATTACTCAGGCGACAAGATATATTACATGGTCGGACCGCGAAGCAAGGCTCGCCTCCTCCGAACTTAGATGCTGTCAACCCAGTGGAAGCAACTCCTCCGTTACAATCAGCAGAGCGCAAGAAAACGTATGCGATGGTGGCTAATGATTTACAGGAGATGAAAGGCAAACCAAGCAGGAAAGAGAGCCAAGGATAGACGTCGCGAAGTGTTGTCGACCGCCAACATGAGTCTCAGCAGGCATTCATCCCTTTGAGAACACAAGCACCTGCGCATGTCTCACGTGAAGCGGAATCATCTCAGCAGCATAAGGTGATGTCTATGCTCTTTGTTGCGTTAAAAGCAATTCTGCGGGCGTTTCCTGTGGCAAACAACCATCCAGTGGTGAGCGCTGTTCTTTCGTTAGAACCGCTGGTACTACAAAAGTAGCTTACAACATAGCATAATGGCTCGCCAGATGGATAACTGTTTTCGAAACACAACCGTATCTCAATGGAATACAAATCGCATTCCATTTAAGAGTGCGGACTTCAGGAAGCTCGTTTCTCAATACAGGTTCCCCGTTGTGTGTCTTAACGAAGCCGGTGTAGACTGTATTTTCCGTCTTTCGAACTACGTAATATGCTCATCTTCACGAACTCCGAACCCTAGACGAACTATGTTATGCGTCAGACGCGATCTACCTTTCTGTCTTCTCTTCTCCTCGGACTCTGATGTGCCTGAGTTCGTTGCCTGTAAAGTTCAGTTTAAAGAGCTGCTAGTGACCATTGTTTGCGTTTACATGCAACCAGCATCGCGCATTACTGAGTCAACTTTTATGCATTTCTTTCAAAGGTGCAGTCCTATTCTTCGGGGACTTCAATGCGCATAACGTTACCTGAGGCAGTAGCCACACGGATTCTAGAGGCAGGTCTTTAGAAAAAGCTATAGACTCATGCGGCCTTGTTGTGCTCAATGATGGATCGATTACCTTTTTAAGAGGCTACAATTACGCTAGTTGACTTGATTATACTACAGCACTCCCCTGACCTTACACGCGGTATTAGGTGGTACAGAATATGAGACACGGGGCAGTTACCCAATCCTCATAGCGCATCCCCTTATGCATCCGGCAAGATCACCCAGAGTACCTAAACTTACTAATTGGCAACTATTTCGAGAATATAATTATGTGGTACTGAACCAAGTAAATGACCTGGATACGTTCATGTCATCTGTACTAATTACTCCAGGGCTACGCGATACACAACTGTTCCGGAGAGACAAAACAGTGTCGACGCAGACTATGAACTACTCCGAGCCGTTAAACGCAGAGCAGAGCGTCGGTTTCGTCGTTACGGACGGCTTGAAGATTATCACAAAAGTCAAGCTGCACATAGAAAGTCTAACCGGGATATGCAAAAACTGAGACAGTAACGGTGGCGTGAGTTCTGTACGTCACTTACCCCCTTCACTCCGTTACTGAAAATTTGGAGATTAAGATGTGCCCTTGGCCATCCAGTATCACAATGTAGTCCCTTCAAAAGCCTTGCCACAGCTCTTGGCGTATTTGAACGCGAAATTGCAAACCCGTTCTGCGCAACACTAGTAAATTTCGCTAATCCTGTATCAAGTCAAGATCAATCTATCTTTTCGGTGCAGCAACAGATTGAAAATGCTTGCAATTTACCTCATGCCCAGTTGGATATTCTGTTCTTTCTAAAAGAACTGAAGCACGCTCTCTCGAAGACACGCCAAAGAACAGCGACTGGTCCTGACAATATCTCTTATTGTACCGTGAAAAACCTTGGCCCAATAGGCACGTCCACTCTCCTACACATCTTCAACAAGATGTGAGACGAATCACATGTTCCTATGAGTTGGAAGATCGCTAACGTAGTCCCATTGCTAAAACCTGGCAAAACGCCACTGTCTCTTGACTCCTTCCGCCCTATTAGTCTAACGAGCTATGTTTCAAAGGTTATGGAAAAGATGATCTATATTAGACTGCAATGGTGGATAGAACCCAGAAGTTGTCTATCAAATCAAATGGCTGGCTTCAGAAAACGCAGATGTACAATGGACTGCATCTTTGACTTGGTAACGTTTGTTGACCACGAGATTAGCTGTGAAAACATTGATGTTGCTGTGTTTATTGATATTAAGAAGGCCTTTGACTCGGTCAGTCACCTTCACGTTCTGCTTGGACTCTTAACTCTCGGAGTGCATGGCCGACTTCATAAATGGATTGCTAACTTCTTGAAAGACAAAAAGATATATATAAATACAAATGACGGCCAAAGCGACGCATACACCACAAACAAAGGAGTTCCACAAGGAAGTGCATTAAGTCCACTTCTCTTCAATGCAGCAATAGCAGGTTTACTAGCAGTACTTCTAGCAGACGTACACATATCTATGTATGCTGATGACATTTGCATATGGAAATCGAACAAGTCTCTAGAAGTTGTCAAGCATCAGCTGCAGGAAGTTTTTAACGCAATAGGTGATTATTTAAGAGAAGGGGGATGAAGATATCTTATGCCAAATCAGCGGTTCTGCCTTTCACAAGAATAGAGGTTAGAAATTTTGAGCTTTCAACAGATGGCCATGAGATCGAGCTGGTTCGGAAACATCGCTTTCTTGGCGTGAGTTTAGACCACCAGCTTCGACGGACTCATCATTTGACCGCCCTGGAGGGCCAAATTAGTTGTGTTATAAATGTTCTCAGCAGAATCGCAGGCACGAAATGGGGTGGGACAACTGCATCCCTGCTTCACGTCCACTCAGCACTTGTGCGTCAGAGAATTGCTTACTCCGCCCCTATATTGCACAAATTATCTGCGACGTCCCTCCATCGGCTACAGCTATTGCAGGCTCGGAGTTTACGAGTGTGCCTAGGATTCCCGCAAGCCACGTCGTCACCTCACTGTTGCAGAAGCGCGGGAACCGCATTTCATGGTGATTTGCAGCCTGGAAACATGCCGACATCTCTTCAGAATATCTACTCAGCATTCTGCACACCCCCTTCTCTCTCTGACCGAGAACCATCCGGGTGCACAGATACACGCCTTGTTTCAAGAGCATAAATCACAACTCCCACGATCACTTCTTTGGCACTCAGACTTCTGCTGCCCACCATGGCTTCTGCAAGCGCTGAAAATCGAAACGTCAATCGAACGGCTTAAAAATAAAAGCGACGTTTCCACATTAGCAGCAACACAATTAGCGTTACATCACCTATTTGACAAGTACCAGGAATCTATTCACGTCTACACCTACCAACAATAGCGGAATTAGTGGCGATTCTCCAAACCGCTCATTTTATCAAAAGTTATGAGCCACCAGCAAACTGGGTAATTTGCACGGACTCCTTATCCGCTTTAGCATGTCTTGAAAATGTTGATGACAGCCAACCACATGCACGAATAACATACGCAGTACTGATCAATTTAACTCAGGCTAATTAAAGGAAGCATGAAGTGATATTACAGTGGGTCCCGGGCCATGCAGGTATAGCAGGCAACGAACTAGCGGACTCATTGGCAAAATCGGCCCATAAGGATGCGCAAATTCAACTCATTCCTTCATCACCAATGGACACAAAACGGTTATTGAGAGTATTAAAGAAAGACTTGTGTATGTCAACATGGTTTAATGAAAACACTAAGGAATCAATCCTTTACGAAGTAGACCCTCAACTCAAATACCAGCTGAATGTACAACTTTCTAAAAGTACCGAGACACTAATTCATCGAATGCGCCTTGGGACAGCATACACCGAACATTTCCTACATCGAATCAAATGGGCTCCTTCCCAGGCTTGCTCCGGTGGCCACGACGATGGAGGATGTTCGCCATCTACTACTTGAATGCCCCATATCCGAGATGCAAAGACGGCAGCTAGAACAAGAGCTACACTCCATTGATCCTTACCGGCCTTTCTCACTCGCAAAATTGCTGGGCCTATGGCCATCTAAAATAGCACAGCGAAAAGCATTGAACGCACTTCAACATTTTTATGAAGACACAGGCATCCTTAACAAATACTAGGTATTGCACTGAATAATCACACGATGTCACTATAACGTTCTTCTATTTGTAATAATTAGTGCTTGTATATTAAGTGTTATACATTTTTTTGTGCCTGAATTGTTTTAACAGTGTGTAATTCCTCATATGTTTATATGTTCATCTGTTAAATGACGCTGACCATAAGGATGAATATATACAGATGAAGGGCGAAGATAATGCTCAATTTTTTTATGAACGCTTTAATTCTTCTCGCTCAGGCCGGGCACAGCCTTAAGATCCCTGCCAAAAGGAAATGGTCTGTTCACGGGATTTATAACCTGTTAGATTTGGTTAGATTACGTTTCCTTGCATTAAGATGCCTCATGCTTAACGGTTTAGGTTATGTAGAGTCAGGTTTAGCCTGCTTCGCTTCGTGCAACCGGTATTGTTATATGAGCTTAGATTGGGTTACACTTGATTAGTTTTTTGCTTCTCTAGGTGTGACCAATTATCAGCTTATAGCCTTCTTGATCTGATGAGAGTGCATAAGTCACCCTCGCCTTATGCTATTCTCGTCCCCTGAGATGCACTTAGTACTCGGGGTTTTCTATTTCTTGTTACATTACTGAATAAAATTCCACAAGTTCAGATTTTAGAGCGGTCCCGCGTTAAGTACGACAGTGAGCCGAATTAAGGGCCGTTTTAAGCAGCACCCCAAAACTTCGATTTATTTTCTGGGTTATGTGCCTCACTATTCATGAACATACCTAGATTTGCAAGGACTTTAGCGAACTGCTTCTAAAAATACTAAGATTGAAAGAAAACAGCGGCGTTTCGTCTGCTTACTTCCTGTGAAATAATCTATAATCAGTGATCAACCAGCCATGGCCTCACCGCACAGCATTCAGCAGACGGACCGACCTAACAGTCACGGTTCCAAAGGGCAGTGACCTGGAACAGCCACCTGTAACTTCATTGAGCGCGTTGACAACCATCCGGGTGCCTTCGTGTGTTTGTGAGAGTTCGGGCAATGAACGGGACTTCGACCTCGCGAGGGTTTGCTGGAGGGAGCGCGAAGGAAACGCATCTGTTTTTCCCCTCCATGCCCTACCTATCCGCTACTGGGTTGTATTTCTCATAATGAGCCCATTTAATGGAAATACCCAGCGATTATAGATTGATTGATCAACCAGCTGTATCAGCAACATTGCTTGTACCGTGAAATGTCACACTAAATTGTTCTCTCTTCTTTAAATTTTTTTGTTTCAGGCAGGAAAACCCAACCACCAAAGACTCATGGTTTTACCTGCGGCAAGTATACACATTACTGAATCTGTAGTACCTGTTCTCGCTATTCTAGTAAATATGCCATATTTGTGGTAATCATTGTATTTTCCGCCTTGTTTGGGTCAACAGAAAATGCGAGCTTGCCAAATATGGGCCGTCGCCCAGCTTGCAGAACGAACCTGGAAAAACCTTACCCTGTAGCCGCCAGGGTATGCGACGCTCTTGGCATGGACCTTCTGCCGGGTACTGTAGAGAATAAGTTTATAACGAACATTATTAAGTACTACGAAGACTACACGCACCGAGGGAGAGATAGACTTTACTGGCTCGATGTTCCTCCACCAAGGTGTGCATACGGGGCTTTCTTACTTTTATCTTTAATACGTTTTAACGCGATCGCATTACAGGCAGAACTCGCAAGGTTTGTAGCTATATGCGTTTCGACAAATGCGGGCCGATCCAGAAGGCAGCGAAGTATAAAGCTGTTGGCGGATTTCCATAGCAGTGCAGTCCAACACAGCGTTTCAAAGGTCTCTCACGAGAGAATAATGCGAGAAACTGCCACGTCACGCCCGCACAAGACGTTTCAAAGAGAGATTTTGGCACGGGAAAAGCGAAAATAGGCACTTGACGCACGTTCCTGAGATTTAAAAGCGGGGCTTTGCCACGAGATCAACATGCGTGCGATCATGACCTAGTGGTGAGTGCGTTGGGCTTCTATGCTAGAAGAGAGAGGTTTGATCCCACCTTCAGTCGCACATTTCCTAATGGCGCTATGTTAGACTTCACCCATTTTAAAAGCGAATCGAAGACAACTGGATGTATGTTGAGCGTACCGCGAACGTGTCACAGTGGGCGTAATGATACGCAGTATAGAAAGTCCGCGTTAACCGACGAGAATGTGCGAGGTCGTCTATGACGCACGCGCGCGCAGCTGCCGAGACGTCAAATACGAGCACTATGTTCCTGGCCCTTGTTTTACGTATTCTTGCGTAATTGCGGCGTCCTGCCATTATTATCAAAGAATGTAGACGTCGCCACCATTGATGTGGATTTTCAACAATGCCGCAGAACGCGTCAAATAATTTGCAGCAATAAAGGGGGTTTGGGTGATTCGAATGGCCAAGCTGGTGCGGCCCTCCAAGGGACGGTGGTTTTGACAACGGGGCAGCTAACGAAATACGACAAACGAGCAAGAAGCGTCAGCCTGCATGCTACAGGAACAGGATGACCGCATTCATGGCACTCTGTTCCACCATTTCCCGCAGTCCCTGATAGAAAATGGCTGCCACTTACCTCAAAGCGCTGCAGATTCACTTCAGTATAGCTCTAGTGAATTATCTTCTGAAGTCGGTGAATCACCATACCATAGATTTACAGCACTGATCCGCTTCAATTCCACAGTAAAGTACAGTGCGACACTTTACAAGCGATGCGGGAGAAATAGAGTGGCTTAATCGGCCCTACCTTGGCGTAGTTCAGAAATTTGGACCTCATCCCGTATTAGACGACTGACGCGAGAAAGTGGCAATTGCCCAGCTTTCCGGCGCATGCTCATTTTACCTTGAATTTCTTCCGCAGCAGTTGCGTCGAATCCCGCGCGGATTAGGGAGGGTATGGCATTAGTAGTTGCAAATGTTTTCGCTGATGTAGAAATGAATTGCGATGTGCTCCACGGAGCGCCCAATACACTTAGAATCAATATATTCTCGCAAAAATATCTCTCATGGTTCCGCCAACAATTTTACTTGCGACCAGCGTTTTTCAGGCACATGTATTTCCACTGCGTGTTTATTGAATTATTTCACCACTTTTCGTCTGGCTGTTTTATACCCCACACATTCACATAGCGCTTTATTACAAATATTTCAATGCGAAAATGTGAAAATCACAATAAATTTTCATATCTGTAGCCACTTGGACTTCTGGAGAAGTGGATTGCCAAGAATTCCTTGTCTTTTTTTTTCTGTCAGTGTCAACAGCTCCGTGTGCTCTGCAGCCCTTTACGACGACGACGGCATCGCAGCTGTGCTGTCTGAAGTGCAGTGCAACACATCTCTGCATTCGCTATGCGTTTGTGAGTACCTGCCTCTCCATTCTTTCTTACTTCGCAGCCTAACGCCTCGGTTGTCCTTGCGGTGCATTAAAAGTTCAGAACAGTGACCGAGTTCTGGAAGCTTATGTTCCGGGAATCGTTTCACTGACTATAACGGTTACAGTTTCTCGTTTATACGCACCCTGTGAGCTGTCAATTACGACAGCTGAGTGCATCAGCCAAAGCCACGTCAGCTTCCGCGAGGTACCACGCGGTGGCGCTTATCAGGCACCAGAATTACTGTCTACGACCATTGATTACTGTCTGATGACAGAAGGAATTCATGATAAGGTGAGAGAAAGGATCATTGACGAGGAAGGGTATAGCACCATAGGGAGGGACCGTAAACGCATCATTTTGAAAATGGTATATCTAGTTGGGAAAGAGACCAAGGAGTGCAAAATGGACAGTCCAAATTCGAACGCTGAACAAATAACAAATATAGTCACTAGAGTCGAGGAAGTACTTTGCAAATGGCCAAGAGTGGGAATATAGTGAGCTTCTAAGTGTAATAACGACAGAAATACGGAAAGAGAAACAGCATGTTCGTTGGAAAGGAGAAAAGAAACCGAAAATCTGGTGGAACAGGGCGATACGAGAAGAGATCGCCCAACGACAGAAAGCATCCCGAGATCACAGACAGACAAAGAAGGCGCAGTTGCCGCAGAATGAAGTAGCCAGTAAATGGGAAATATACCGGGAGAAAAAGTCTCTCATATCTCTCATGGTTCAAATTCTGGTGCAAGCAAAGATAAAAGGTGAGAGTGAATGCTGGTTAATTGTCAGAAATACGTGAGAAAAAGAAGGTCGCTCCTAGAATATTTTGGAATCACATAAAATTATTTGGGATGAACTCTGGAACAATACAACCACACATCCTAGAGGAAGATGGCAACAAACTGGAAGCGGACGCGGCATTAATTTACATCCAAGAATTAACAGCCGAATCTTTCAAAGACAATGAAGAGGTTGTAGTTGAGGAAAAAAGAAGCATGGACGAGGACCAGATGGAAAAGTAGCTGGTACTGATGAATTTCAACTGGAAGAAAGCCGATGAGAAAATTTTGAAACGTACAGCCACAGGGCTAGACGAGATTCCTGTTAGGCTAAATAATCAACTAGGACGAAAAAGTAAGGAAGCTGCGCTGAAAGCAGTGGAAAAAAACTTTAAAAGATAGACAAATGCCAGACAGCTGGCGACAAAGTAGAATGAATTTTAGTTATAAAGGCAAGGGGAGGAAAGATAGAATTTACTCGTATAGACCGTTGACCATTACATTGGTAATATACAGGCTAGCAAAGCAGGCAATCAAATTAAGGCTGCAAGCATGGGCAGAGAATAATGGCATTTTGCGAGAACTTCAGAGTGGCTACAGAATAGGTAGTTTGGATGATAACGTATTTGTTCTTACTCATTGTATTGGAATATCAAGAGTAGAAAGCAGATCGTTGTATGTGGCCTTTTTAGACATTACAGGAGCGTATGACACCGTAGACCACCACATTTTGTGGGACATTCTGTAAAGGAAGGCTTAGGTGACGGTTGTATGCAGCTTTTGACAGAGATTTACCTAGTAAATACCGTTTGCGTTGAACGGGAAGGGATGAGGAGCGAGGAGAAATTTGATATCAACAAGGGGCTGAGGCAGCGGTGGCCTTTATCCCCACCGCTGTTTATGATGTACATAGTGAGAATGGAGAGGGTGCTGAAAGGAAGTAATATCAGGTTTAATCTCTCGTACAATCAGGCGGGTAGAGTATTAGAGCAGCAGCTTCCAGGTTTATATTATGTGGACGACATTGTGTTGCTAACTAACAAGGAAGGTGATTTGCAACAACTGGCTAATATTTGTGGGCCGGCAGGCGAGAATTTATCTTTAAAATTTAGTGTTAGAAAATCAGGTGTTATGGTATTCAATGAAAACATTGAACACACGGTGGCAATAGAGGGCCAGGAAATGCCTCGGGTAAAAGAATATAAATGCCTTCGTATATGGATATATGGAAACACGGGAAAAAACAATAACAGTAAAGAGGAAGAGAAATGCAGCCATAATGAAGCACAGAGCGCTATGGCGATACAATAGGTACGAGGTGCTCCGGGGTATGTGGAAAAGTGTAATAGTTCCAGGACTTACTTTTGGAAATGTGGTTGTTTGCTTGAAATCAGGGTTGCAAGCAGGACGACAAAAACGGAGACGTACAAAAGCAAAGTTCACAATAGGGGGCCATGAAATTTGGTTGCGAGAGTTCATCGCGGCAATTTTTTTCTTTTTCTTTTTTTAACCTAGGTAGTACAATAGGCAGTATAATAGCAAGAGCTTGGTGGTGCAAACCACCGCCCCGTTCCAGAGGTGACGCTCATAACATCCATCCATCCACGACACGTCGCTCCCATCATCGTCATTATCCCATCTTTATGTTCGCTGCAAGACGCAGGTCTCTCTCTCCCTGCGATCTCTAATTACGCCTCCCTTGCGTTGGCTTATTCCAACTTGCGCCTGCAAATTTACCGATTTCATCACCCCACCTAGTTTGCTGCTGTCTTCGACTGCGCTTCCCTTCCCTCAGCACCAATTCTGTTATTCTAACGGAACCCCGGTTGTCTACCCTGCGCTATACGTGGCCTCCTAATGTCAGCTAGAATATCGGCTATCCCTATTTTATCTCGGATCCAGACCGCCGTCTTCGTGTCTCTTATCGTTACGCGTAACATTTTCATCTCATCGCTGTTTGGGCGGTCCTTAACTTGTACTCGAGCTTCCTTATTAACCCCAGAAATCTGGAGCACTATTTCATACCAAAGAAAATTATAACAACTTCTTTACGTTTACTTCTTGTTATAGAGAGCATACTGGTACGAATCAAACGGTAAAATGGTAATTGAGCAAACATTATTGAGTACGGTAGTTACTCAAACAATAATTTATTTAATGAACTATCCACAATTGAGGATTCCCGCCAACATATCAAAAGCACTAGTAAAGGTTGTGCCTTCGCTTTCCAGCGCTTCAATCAGAATTTCCGGGCTTCAAATTAAGCGCATCAACTATAATACGTTGGGCTTTACGGGGTTAACCTCCAAGTTTCAGCCGCATATGTTAGCACCGGTAGAATTCAAGCATTGTAAAATTTTCTTTTTAGCGAGTAATTGACCTAGATGATTGTGCTCTTGTATATACTATAGAGGCTGACTGACGATCCTGAATGCTTGTTGCCTTGCCAGGCTGTTGACCATTATCATTATTTTCTGCATGTTAATGTTCAACTTAACTCTTACACTTTATCCTTCAAGTTCCTCGTTCATTCGTTGTAATCCATCCCCCGTGTTTCTGAACAGGGCAACGTCATCCGCAAACCTAAGCTTGCTGAGATATTGGCCGTTGATCCTGACTCCTAAGCGTTCCCAGTCTAACAGCTTGAATACTTCTAGGCATGCAGTAAATATCATTGGAGAGATTGTCTCCTTGCACTAAAACAGTCGAGCTTACTTTTGTTGCACGAGAAATACAGTAGCCACGTACACATCCATAATGACGGATCGACCACATCCACCAGATCGGGGGAGCTGTGTTTATACCGACAAGAGAAGTAACATTGCAATTCAAGATGTCACATGTCTCGACGTCTACGGCTGCAGAAGTCACAGCTCTGCGCAGTGCGCTTAAATTCATTGACACTGAAAGTACTGGTACATGGGCCGTGTTTTCCGACTCGAGACCGGCTTTGCACAACGTGCACTTAATTCTCAGACGTGGAGCTCACGAACAGCTAACATACGAAATCGTCAAACTTCATCACGGCGTCAAACAGAAAGGGCATGAAATTATTTTCCAGTGGCGACATGGCCATTGCTGCATAAGTGGAAATTATCGAGGAGACAAGGTTGCCCGAGAGTCACATCAAGGACAACACATCGTTTTGATTCCTCTTTCCAGGACAGACGGTGCAAGGCAGCTTTGTCACCTGGCACGAAAGCTCTCTTTAGCAGAGTAGAACACTCCAATTATAGGGCACACCAGGTTGTACGAATTGAACCCTTCGCTACAACTCCGACCTCCACTCGCGCTTCACCGATGTGAGGCACCGCTTCTATGCCGGCTGTGGTTGGGAGTGGCTTTCACGAAGGCATACACTACTTTGATTGGAATGACCGACAGTGCTGCATGCAACGTCTGCGGCGTGGAAGAGAACATCGAACATTTAGTGTGCCATTGTCATCGATTTCACTCGGAAATACAAACATTACCTGTCCCACTCCGACGACTGGATGATCGGTCGTTGTCTGTGCAGGTGCTACTTGAAGGCCGTCCCCATTGCTCGTCGGCCCACAAAGCTATGAAGGCACTTTTGTCTTTGTTGAGGGTGACTGGCCTATGTGAACGTCTTTGACTCGCTCAGGCCGTCTGCGTGCGTGCGTGCGCGAGTTCACTGCGGCTTTCCTACCCCTCCCCTCCCTCTCTCTTTCTTATCTTTCTACACCCTTTTTACCGTCCCTCAGAGTAGGGTAGCCAACCAGACGCATTTCTGGTTAACATCCCTGCCTTCTCTCTTTATTTGCTCCTCCTCCTCCTCCTCCTCTGGGCGAATGGCTATAGCGCATCAGGCAGCTGTACTCGGGCACTATGGTTAGAAATCAGCCATCGAACCAGCTTGAGTGCGCGGAGTATATGTGTCAATGTGGCAAGCAAATTTCGGCACCGACAACTGGGATTCCTTCATTTGCTGGTGAGCTTTGACAACACTGGGCAGTGACGCGGACAGCGTGTATTTACAAACTTGTATTTAAGACATACAGTTATAACATAAAAGCAGATTTTTCCTCCCGGCTGTCGTTGCTATGTGTCAAAGAATAAACTATAGAGAAAGCAGAGATTTTGCATTCTTTACCACTGGACTTCCTGTCAGTATCGAGGAACGAGATTGCGTGTGCCATGGAACATGACGATGTTCTCTTACAAGCAGGAGTTTATAAGTGCAGGATCGCTAAGGTCTGCCGTTGATGATACGCTTGAAAATTCTTTCACCATGGGCGCTATAACGTAAAGTTATTCCAAACTTTTCTGTTCCAATTCTGCAGTCAGCCCTCCGCGATGCGTCCAAAACTTTTTGGACCAACGCATTTCGCCTGTCTGTCATGCTACGTCACGAAACCCGCAATAGCTCCCCATCTGATATGACGTGTACACACAAATTATGCATGATTGGACCGAACAAAAAAAAATAGTTATTTCTCATTCGAAGCTTTTCGCCATTAGCCCTCAGCTATTGGTCAAAAGTTTTCGGGCTGCACCCACTTCACCTGCCTGTCACGCGACGTCACAAAACCGCAAGAAGTCACCGCGTGAAAATAACGTGTACGCGGTAAAGATGAAATAATATGCCGAACAAAACAGATTTTTTTACAAGATGGCTGCCGCCTATCTATCAAGCACTGGCTACTCGCACCAGCCCGAGAGCATGGCTTTATTTGCCCATAATAAAGCTTTCTACATGGCCATGTAACGTTTTTGAGCATTTTCGGCGTGTTTACGACCTCGATTTGCCAACTCTTCCTTGATGAGGATTGGTTTTA
Organism: Dermacentor andersoni; assembly: GCF_023375885.2. NCBI lineage: Eukaryota > Metazoa > Arthropoda > Arachnida > Ixodida > Ixodidae > Dermacentor > Dermacentor andersoni. Next base: position 109,420,172 of record NC_092815.1, read on the forward strand.
GCGGTATTACTAACGTTCCGTTTCACGCCGCTGCGATTTTCGACCACCCACCGCAAGCTAAGTAAGGGAAAGCGGACCAATCGCAGGCGGCGGCACCACCCTCTTTTCAGTGCGTGGGCTCGGCCCCATAGAAATACTCTCCACTTTAGCATGCTCCTCGCCTCCTGGCAGCCAATTACAAACGAAAAACCGCTCAATGTAGGCAATGTTATTCGTTTTGAAAACAAAGAAAAGTGACCTCCTATAAACTAAGAAAGCGTTTGATGGGACTGTTGAGGCAACGCTGCTGTTCACCGACCGACGCTTGCGTTGGTGGCTACGCAAGTTTGACGTCAGGAGATTGGAATAAAAACATGTTGGAATATTTTTACGTTATAGGGCCCCATATGCAGTGAAATAACGACGGATCAGGAATGCATCCTACTAGGAACGGGAGGGGTCATACCGGGCAAACTGCATAGTGTGGTGGTCATGCATAGACGAGTTGCACGATGCTTACCCGCGAATTGCACACATTGTACGCCGCAAAGGTATTGGTAGGCAGTCTGCTAGGAATGCATCCTACTAGGAACGGGAGGGGTCATACCGGGCAAACTGCATAGTGTGGTGGTCATGCATAGACGAGTTGCACGATGCTTACCCGCGAATTGTACACATTGTACGCCGCAAAGGTATTGGTAGGCAGTCGGCTAGCCGTCGATGGAGGATAACCCTGAAAGTGTGACTACATCACGTGTAAGTTTTCTAGAAAAACGCATCGTCCCTCTCAAAGCGCCATTGCACCCGTGGTACTGTCTACGCGCCGGGGGCAACGCCGATACGGAGAATTTGGTCGGCACGTTGTAGGGGTTGAAGACGGACTTCGGGATGAAACACAAAACTTGGGAGGGTTTATTTTACATTATATACAGAGAGGTGAGAGTCAAGTAACAGTCGTACAGTCATTACGGACCGGCAGCAACTCGGACGCTGCGGCCCGCGGCAAGAAGTTCGAGAGAGGTGAATCAGGGAATGCTCTGGTCTCTCTGGAATGCTTCTTTTAAACCCTTCGAGGACTCGAAGTCGCGTCATGTTCGGCCAATGGGAGAGTCCGCTCCGATGACGCCACCTTCGGCCAATGGTAGGCACCCGTGCGGTGAAGTCACACCCGGCGGCTCCCCGCGGTCTTGCCTTGCTGTGGTGCAATGCTCTCTTCAAAGGCGGCGAAGGGGGGATGATTGGGCTCCATTGTCCGAGGGCCCACCTGCTCCCGGTGGTACGGCCCCGCTGTGGTGGCAAATGCCTTCTTCAAAGGCGACCGGTGCGACGCTGCCAGGCCTTCCCGGTACATCACAGCCGTCTTGTTTCGGGACCCACTTTCCTTGCAACAATGCCGGGCGATCCCTTCGTTTTCTGGAAAACTCAAGCATTGAATAGCTACTGCGGGGCGTACGAACTTGTTGGCACGTGAACTTGTTGGCTCGAGCGATCCTCTGGAATGTGCTGCGATTCGATGTGGTCCGGGGGAAATCGAAGTAGGCGCAGGAAACAGCTCCATATCTAACAACGTATAAGGCTGGCTGTACCTGTAAATGAATAAATTTTCTGGGCGATTTCAACGTTGTGTTTCTGACTGTGGTCGATGTCCCCTTCAAGTGGTCAGAAGTGTTCGTGGTGCGCTCATGATGTTGCGGCGGCCAATATTCAATGTTTCCGAGATGTTGATGCTTTGGCTTTCCAGAGAAAATTGTGTCGGTAAACGGTCAGCAATTTACGTCACTGTACTGGAGGTGAACTTTTGGCACATCCAGAAAGCACAACACTCTTGCCCACAGGCAGTAGAATACGTTTCGTGCAGAATCCCCAAAATATCCTGCAAAAGTAAGGCACAAGCCAACCACTACAGGTAAAGCTTCAAACAATTTTGTGGTTGCCTGTGAAAACACTTCCCCTGCTACCACACATGAGGCAGTAGCCTCATGTGTAGCCAGTTTGCTTATACCTGTCCACCTGGCCAACTGCAAACTGGCAAGCCTGTTTGCTTATGTCTGTCTCGATGTACTAAAAGGTGCGATGAGGGAGCGTGGCTGGCATGCAGTCCAAGCAGACAGCGGGTAAACATAATAATGTTCGCGAAATGAGCATTGGTGATCAGGATCTCGCACGAAATTACAGTGGACAGCCCAAATTGGTGCCAGCAGCTGTTTGTCTAATCCGAACCAGTGTGTTCTAGGGAGGGAACCTCTACTCCTGCAGGATGTTACGAGTGTCGGTTCCAAGAGTTCACGTTACGCCAGAGCACGAATTAGCCACATAGGCTGATGGTGTACAGCTGTATTATTTAAGAATTTTGGCGGAAATTCTAGGTAAGAATGATCTTAATTGTTATCGCTGAAGCAACAAACAGAGCACGTTTCTTTCCCCTTACGTGAACGGTCTTGCGTGTGCACATGTGAGATAAACAATAAGTCAATAAACAAATAAATAGTCTAGAAAAAGTTAGCACAGAAGCTTAAAGAACAGACACTCAGAAACCGCTCAGAACATTAATCAGGATAACACCCTCCCCTCCGCTGACGGAAAGGTTGCCTCTCGTAGTGGGTAAAACAAGCAATGTTTTTCTTCTTAAACGTAGATTTATGTTTTTAATTCTTCACTAAAAGTCCCGAAAAATGTATTTGGTGCCCCACACGGCAAGAGCATGAAGGTGAATAAGAGGTCTGTCACGTGACCTATTAGTGTGCAGCGTTCCTGGTCTTTTTATTAGTACTGAAATGCAGTGCACTTTTTTCTATTATAAGTTTTTTTTTTTTTATAACTTCCAATGTGCAGATAGGCATTCGTTTTTAGTGAGTAGAAAATTGGCGCTGCCTTCGCATTCGTTTTCGATGAGTTGGCTCGGCTCATTTATCGACAGAACAACGACGATGGGGGCCAGCGAGCCATGACGTAGGTGTGTATTTAGAGGTGAAAAACGTAGTACAAATACTAAGAAGGTATGTACAACAACGCGAACTTGTTGCACCCCGTTTTTATTTTCAAAAGTGGTTGAAAAGGTAAAAATGTAGGTGATTGAGCACAGATACAGTCGCTGCTGTGAAAGCAAAACGATGGGCGGCTTTCACAATTTGCGAGGCGGGTTTTCACTTCTCAACGTTGCTCGAGAAGGGACTTTTATTTTTTGTAGACGTTGCTGAGATCGAAAAACTTCTGTTTAAAAAGTATACACGCGCTTTTAGAAGTAACCGCTGCAGGTGTAAACACTACCGAGGGTGAGCTTTGCGTTGCGCCATAAAAAAGCTAGGTCCTTAAAAGTCAGTTGTCAGTACTTTTAAGACTGCTTACGCGTGGGAATGCGAAAGCATTGTAGTAGCTTTGTCATGATCTATGGTCAGGAATTGCTGAGCATAGCAAACGCTGACCGATGAAATGCGAAGAGCGAGTGACGCGCGTGAGGGAGCGCGCTCATCTTAAGCACTGATGACGTGGCGCCACCAGCTGTCCTCGTGACGCACGCACTATAAGCCCTAGCTTTAGTCAGCCAGATGGCTGTGGCGTGACGTGTGCGATGACGCGCGCTCTACGCACACTTTTGGTCAGCCAGAACCGTGGAGCCACCGCGGCGTCAGGGAAGCGTGCTCGTCTTGCATCCCGGAGGCCCAGGTGTGATTGGCGCCCAGACCGAAATGTACCAAATTTCCTTAGCTAAGCCATTAATTTACTTTGTTTACAGGAAGCTCCCTGAGAAATTTGACGTCAATCCGAGCATTTTGGACGCGTTTTACTCTTTGCGCCGTCGCCCATTTTCGGTCACAACGCCGACTTCGACGCCGGATTTTCGCCTAATGGTGCATATAATTCTTTCGCATTAAAAATAAATAACGGTAGTTTACGCTTTCTTCGCTTTTCAGGTACAGTTTTCATTAAGAGTAGATCTCTCTGTTTTTCCAGTCGCCAAAGATAGAAGACCTTCAACCATATTTCTCTTTACCTATCGAACTCCCAGTTATGCAAGCATTGACGCTACGACTGATACTGCTACTGATAGTGTCAGTGATACAAATATTTAAGCCACCGGGCTCCTGTGAAGTAATGCCGTCAAGCGATGGGTGGCAACCGACGAATGTTCGATCAACGATCCCATTGCCTTGTTATAAAAGAGCATGTTTTGTAACGTACAAACTGCTCTTCAATTCCTGCGCTGTAGTGACTATTGGCCTCGAGCTCCACCACTGGAAAAGCTGGCTCCACCGTCGGCGTGACGTGCTATTAGGGATCACGTGGACATAGCGGCCGCGTCGGCTGCTTCGGGAGCGCCGAAGTGAGCTGAAAACGTGAGTGTAAATTCCCTCGTACGCTGCGGTCATCATTCAATGGCGAGATTTTCCCGCTTTAAATGTCTCCTTTACAACGCTTGAAAGTAATACAATACGTAGTGGCTGCCTTTGAAGGCGCGCAACATGGTAGGCTACTGCTCGGTGCCGCAGTGCTGGACGTACGCAACGGAACCCGGTGTCAGCCTTATTCACACGTAGCCGCAGGACAAGAAGCTGCGTGAAGCTTGGCTCGCGAAACATAAAACCGTCAAGCAGTCATCGGTTACAAGTCGGGTTTGCGGGAAGCACAGGCGCGAGGAAGATTTCTGCTACGGCACCGGGTCTGTGATGTTCGGAAAACGCGCACTGAGACGCTCGCCCGAGTCCGCTGCCCGACTAATGTCATGACGGTTTGGTCTATAGATGCTATAGATGCTATAGATACTGGCAAGTTCACTGGAGTGGAAAGGGAGCGGTAAGAAGCACATTAAAAAAAAGCATGGCATATATGGTCATGTTTGTGTTATGAATTAATGCAATGGATTACAAAAAAGAAGCAGCGGGAAATCGCACGCTGAGAACACCGATAAACACACAGTGCGACGCAACTCGAGAAATAATATTGAAACGTCCAAGAATTTAGAAGAATAAAAAAAAGAAGATTGGATCGTCGCGAAGGCACATCACAGTCGCCGTAGGCGTCGAAGTCTCTACGATGAAGTTATTTTTGAACAGCTCTGATAGCGCTCACGCAACAATGATTGCTTGTATACTGTCAAATGCTCATATTCTGAGGCCTAAAGCTCATGGCACGGTGCGAAAATGCGCACGCAGCGAAAGCAAAACATTGTGCGCGGACAAGCATGCAGACGCGCAGTCGGTCGCTGCGAATCTGTGCGATCGCTGCATTGAGGCTTCGTTCTATTACGCTCCATTTAGTTATACAAACACTACAAGAACCTATTTCACATAGTTTGCTCTCAGCGTTTACTTACCTTTCACGCAAGAAGCCGGTTCGGGAGACTCCATCGCGGCGACCGCGCGCAGCGGCGTTCACTGTACGTATTCAGTAAGGAGATAGCGTCTATAAACGATTCGGTGCTTTCACTTTGCCCAAGATTATTATTTACACAGTAAAAAACTTCTCTCGTTTCGAAAGTACTTACAAAAATGTCCAGGAGAGCTCGCGCGTGGTGTTTTCAGTGATCGCTGACAGCAAAACCTATGAGGAGCGCGCCGCGCGATCCCTCATACTGCGCCAGCGAGGCGCTTCCGATAGATGGCGACTCCGTAACTCCTCGCCGCCAATAATTTGGTGGAAGCCCTGATGGTCACCGAATGTTCGATCCCGAAGGGACACGATTTAGCGTTTAGTTGTCTAGAATCATCAAACAGGAGTGAAATATCGCTACATGTTTTTCCACTTTGAAGCTGTCGGTATACAAGAGAGTATGCATCATGGAACGCCATCCTCATCTTAAACTGAGAGACACAGATAAGGCGAATGAAGCATGCTACAAGTAACCCTGTCCCTTCTGTGTAAATATTCAGAATGACTTAGCGGACATTCAAGAAAAAAATGTTATTTTATTATTTGTTCCCGCGGTTGTTAGAGTACAGTTTCAACCTCATTTATATATATCCGAAGATCGAAAAAAGATCGACAAAAAGAAAGGATTGTTCCGCTATCACAGAGTATGTGTGGGAGTCCTGATGACGAACTATGTAGTTCCGCCTTCTCGCCGACTGTTATAGGTGAAGAAATAAAGAGGATGATGAAAATAGTTGTCGAGAAGAAGCGCGCTCCAACAGCCTCACCCGACCACGCCATGTGCAGTCGGCCAAATTTCTTTCCACTGAACGCAAGACGGTGTCGGTTTTGTAATGGAGATATGTCGCCCACCAATTTCTTCTTTTTTTTTTTCTTGCCGGCAAGAGAGCCATACGTGTTTGAGACGATCGCAATGGAAACATATTTGCCAACTTCGCGGGCTTGAGCAATGCGAGTCCGTAGTGGAGCGTGCCGTCAGGCTGGTTTCCGTGTACGGACTTCTCTCTCTCTCCTTTTGCATAGAGAGATTGTAGGAAGGAGGACGCGAGCGGGAGGAGTCTACTGTGCGAGCAAACATTTCCCCGCTGTGTCTCAGTTGGATGAAGTCAAATGGGACCCGAGAAGCGTGCGCGTGCCGGGAAAGCGACGCAGAAAAGAGCGAAACGGTGTTTTGGTACGCGATCCGGATTCGCCAGGTGCATACATCGAGAAAAAACACAAAGCTCCTTACTTGCACCGCGTCTTCATTGCCGATAGCTCAAACTAAACCAGCTGGCTTATGTAGAACTGCTTTTCGCATCAGTCTGATGTAAGAGACAGGCCTTCAGATGACCACACCGGAACTAGCAGAGGCCGCCTTCCCTTCAAGACTTGGACGGGTGTCACACGGCGCACTTTTGATCGCGATCAAGCTCGATACGAATCGAATTTTTTGGTCACGATTGACTCCTTTGGATAAGCTACGTGAGGGAGCCAATCACAGTCAATAATTTCGATCCGAATCGGGCTTGATCGCGATCAAAAGTGGTCGCGTGGAACCAGTATTAGGCTTCAGCTGGTTCTGTAGCGTCAGATCTCGTTCTTTTGTCTCGATAAAATAGAAATATCTACTTGTAATTGTCATCTGAATACGGGAAGGAAGGGCAGGTTCTCAAGGGCATCGGCGAGTAACATGCAAAGGTACATCAAAGCTAATGTATAGGTACGGCCGTCACATAGGCACACAATCACGCACGCGCACGTGAAGTGACCCATTTCCTTGCGCGTTATAAACAGCAGTCGGCACTGCATTCAGTGCTCCGCCTTCCCTATCGCAATCACGTAAGAGGAAAAGCGGCGAAGAGGATCGTCCAGTCCACTCGCTGTAGATGGAACTGTAGTTCTAATGCGGTATGAAAGAGTAACTTCTTCGCGATTAAATCTCTGAGCCATACAAGGTTGATGTAGATTTATTTGAGAGCTCGAAAATGGTCTTGGATTGCGTCCTTACTTCGCTGCAGGTACTTTGTGGTTCTTAATTTGGGTGCCACAAAATAAGACTTCATCGGTCTCTCAGTTCTTATCAGGAGAGTTACAGCATAAGTGATTGTACAATAAATTTGTACTTAGTTAGCATTACTGTAAAAACCAGTACTACCTGTAACTACCAGTACTAACGGTATAACGGTAAGCAACCAGCGCAAAAGATCGAAAGGACGCGAAGGAACAGTAAGATCTATCTCCGTGCACACTCGGATACCTGTAGATTGCGGTAATGCTTTCCGTGGGTAACTAATATAGAATAAAATTTGGCAGCAATGAAAGGAATAAAAAATGTGACACGCTAGGTTTACATTGGACGGTAAACTTTACTTCAAGCCTTTAAGCCTAATACCGACATGGATAAAATGCACAGTGTTCCTTTACATTAAACCATCAATTTTACAATGCTGGAGCGTCCACAACGGAGTCACATCTCGCCCTTTTCTAAAGCGTCCGGTCTACTTCTTTAGGATTACCCTTTCACCTCCTTATAAAAAAAAATAACCATAGCATCCTAAGCTTCTCTCACTTTGTCAGCACATGCTTATTAAAAAGCCCAGTTAAGAATGCCAGTCTCCGGTTCACCGCACGTCGTGGCTAATTAGGCCACCCCGTGCTTCCCCACGTTTTGAGCCGCTTCACTGCCGTGCACACCGCGCCGAGATTACAAATGAGCAACACAGGGGGCGCTGCGGGTCGTGTTACGTTCCGAAAGAGCCCAACTCACTTGCAGGGTTGCCAGACTGGGCTATTAATAGCCAAATTGGGCTACTTTTTGTCCGAGTTCGCGTCCGAATTTTCCTTTTGGCTATGTGGCCACATCTTTTTTCTGTCTAAAAAAAAGTAAGAATAGCTAAGCACAGATTAAAAGCACGCTGGAATCAAAATGCTGACGACAGCAGGATAAAGAAATTCAGCGCGACTGCTACAAAATCGAAATTTGCAAATTATATGTGAGAGAACCCATATGCGTGCCAAAAGGTCAAGGATCGCGGCCTTTGGATAATTTTAATTAAGAAAGCTGGCCTCAGGAAACACGTCTCCATCCGCGAACTAACGCTACCCGCGCGCGCGAGCCAGGGAACGTAGACTGTTGCTGTCGCCACATGTGAGCTTCTAGCTCCCGTTGACGGTGTGTTGCGGGTGACCTCGGTGCCAGAACAGAGGGAGACAACCGAGCTTAACCTAACGGAAATCTGCCGAATTTTTCGCCTGCCGCATGGCGCCTATACGTGGCAATTCGCTCGGACCCTTCCTGCCCAAATTGCCCCAGCTCCAACGTCAGTGCAGAACATATCCTCTTCCGTTGCCCCACAGCCGCCGCAGCCATCCGTACCCTACACAACTATGTGCTCGGCTTCACATACTGAAAACCATCTCCTCTCCGCGCGTGACGTGAGCGCCTACGTGTTCAATATGGTGCGCCGCCACATTGTTTCTGCGCTCGTCGCATTAACCTCGACATTCATGGTGAGATGAGTTCTGGTGGAATTGTCTTTGATTCAGCCTCTATAATTTCGCGATGACGCAGTGGTACGCGGTTCGCCTCGGACAGCACTGGCTCTGAGGAGGTTAGTTCGATGTCTTGCCTGGCTTGTCCAGAAAGAAATGTCCTGAAACTAATGCAAGAGCCTCTGCAACTCGTATTTCTGTTAATGTGCTAGCTGAGCTTTAGAAACCAGGTTGGTAATTACTTAATCGCTGGCTTCTCCGTTAGCCTCTGACACAAGCCCTGGAAGCTCTACCGGAATATCCCCGGATACCTTCAGCGTCTTAGACACAAATTGCTTCCCGTTGTCTATAGGGCTTGTGCACATTGCAGCGGTGAACTTGCTCTAGCTCCCGCTTTTCAGGCAGACTAACTGCGTGGTTGGTGTCTGTCAGGTATCTTTTTATAAATATTTATGTAAATTGTAATGCTAAGAAATAAGTATTTTCTTTCTATTTTAGTACGTTTCCATTCTTCTCTTTGTACTGCCAGCTTCATGGACACTCTCTCGCTGCGGGCACGTGCCAAAAGTTGGGAGCACGATTATCATCTCATTTCTTCTTTGTATTCGAAACGTCTTATGATTTTATTGCAAGGCGTGCTTTACGACTTCAATGTAGTTCTTTTTTTTTTTTACACAGGTATCTGGCTTTTTCCACGAAGCGCGAAAAAACCCTGTACACGTGCGGCTGGCGTCAACTTCCCTGATATCTACGCACGGACACATTTCTTTTCTCATTTAATAAAGGACCCGTAAACATGAACTACTTCTGTCTGTCGCAGGCAGAAGTATGGAGCATTCATTTCAGCATACATAATAATTAATGTGCATAAAAAACACCAGCTATCCTATAACAAGCAAGGGGCTGACAGATGGAATAGCACACTGTGGTATAAAGTTTGTAAACAGGGATATGGTGCCTTTCTGAGGCACCATATCCCTGTTTACAAAGTTTATACCACCGCTATCCTATCTAATTCTTATGGCCAGAAGCTAACTGCTGCGCAGAAGGCGTGCGATATGCGAACAATCCGCGTACCGCGATAAGCCTGCGGTCGAAAGGATGCTGCCCGTCCGACGCTGTTGCCGTTGAGTGGCGCTGGCTAACACTTCCAGACATAACCGTCTACACATACACAAATGCCCACGAAAAGGTGAGCGGAGGACAGTCACTCCCCCCGACAACTCTATGGATGGGCACCGCGTGCGTAATGGGGAGGGCGCGGGTTCGGCTCCCACGTGCCTGTAGGCTGCCTTTCATCATACACTTTCATTTCCTTTTTTTAATTTTATTATTTCTAGTTTTCACTTAAACATACCGTTAATTTCCCCATATGCTTGCTCTGATTTATTGTCTGTTTGCTTTACACGAATGGTTGCTACTAACAAAAAAATCGAGCTCCTCTGTTTACCCTTACTGTTATCGCTTGTGTACGCCTATTCCGTCACATGCAGCGTACGCGTTACGGAGTATTGATGTACACCAAAAGAAAAATATGTTTTAATAAATAGGATGCAATTTTTTTATAAGCTGCAGCTAGCATTCTGAAGCAGGAAACGCCGCAAATTACATTGGAGAGCAAACACCCCGCGTAAATTGTTTGCATAGAAATATATTGCTATATATGTAGAATACCACTACCGGCAACGTTATTTAAATGAGAGCAACAAAAAGAAAATGCTTTAAGTGTAGAACACCAAGTAGTATTTTGATATCTTCTTAAGATATAGCTAGTGAGGATGACGGTTCAATTAGCCTTAGTAGTAAGGGGCGGTGATTTATGAGATGTGGGACTTGTCAGAGCCAAATGCACGGAGGGTGTCAAGGTTATCGTTTTTTTTGTTTTTTTTTTTTTGCACTACAGCAGCTGCCTGACTGAATCAAAGGCAAGCCCGCTTCCGAGAATTTGCGGTACATAGTTAATTACCGCGAAAGAGGAGAGTGCATGTGCCTCCGCGTAGAACGTTCCAACGCTTCCGCGTACTTCGAAAGCGTTTACGCTTCCCTATGAAATGTACCGCTATCCTTCCTCTTCTGTCTTTTCTTTTACTTTCAAACTCTTCTTTTCTTTTTGAAATGGCAATCAGCGCCCAGTACTCTTTCACCCAACGCAACGTCATTACTATCCCTCTTTTCTTACGATTATTATTATCATCCATCGGTATCGCCATCGGAAGCCGAGCGCTCGGCTCAGCATTTATAGCATGGTGGCCAGTTCACTAAATAAACTTCCTGTTCCTGGCTCGAGTGCATGCGTCATTGTTTGTTTCTTGACGCGAGTACGAACTGACTTTCGCCGGGTCGGCATAATTGCCAGCGCCGCGCGAGGAGTGGTTATAAAGCCTAAAACCTAGCCAGGGCTCCGGCCACATTGCAGCAAACGAGTTCGGCTCTTTCGGAACATAACACCACTCGCAGCGCCCCCTGTGATCCTCATTTGTAATCTCGGCGCATTGTGCACGGCAGTGAAGCGGCGCAAAACGCGGGGAAGCACGGTGTGGCCTAATTAGCAGGAGCGTTGCGGTGAACCGGAGACTGGCGTTCTTAATTGGGCTTTCTTAATAAGCATTTATTGACAAAGTGAGATAAAGTAAGGATGCTTTGGTTATTTGTTTTTTAATAGCGAGGTGAAACAGTAGTCCTGAAGAATTAGACCAGACACTTTACAAAAGGCCGACATGTGAGTCGGTTGTGCACGCTACCGCATTGAAAGATTGACGGTTCACTGCAGAGGAACACGGTGCATTTTAACGATGTCACTATTAGGCTTAAAGGCTCGAGGTTTACCATCCAATGTAAACCTAGCGTGTCACTTTTCTTTTCTTCTTTTTATTGCTGCCAACTTTTATTCTGTATTAATTACCTACGGAAAGCATTCCCGCAATCTACAGGTATCCGAGAGTGAGCGGAGGTAGATCTTACTGTTCTTTCACGTCCTTTCGAGGTTCTGCGCTGGTTGCTTCGAACATGTGCATGTACTCTCGGAAGCTATCCTTTCACATCGCTAAAAGCAAGGACATCGAAGAAATCCCCCTTATTCGTAATCCAAGTTATCGGCCGGTAGTGTCGTGCTACTTCACCAGTGATATTCCTGTTCCCCGTGCGCGCGCAGTGTTAAGTGATTGAAATGTGACACTCGCACCGCACCGCGGCCGGAAATTAACGTTACCGGTGAGAACTGGGTGACCGCCGAGGGGCCCCGAGTGAATATTACGACGCATTACAAGCACTGTCACTTTCACGTGACACAGAGACGCTTCAGCACAGTGCGCCCAGCTAGCGCCCACCTGTAGCACAAAAAAAAAAAAAAGAAAGTGCCAAAGCAGCCTCGCGCTCCGCCTATCGCGTTTCATTTGATGAGCACTGCACATGGCATGATTCGGTGAATGTCTATTTTAAACAAAGCTATATCGGCTCATGCGGCCGACCTGCAGACGTCTACCCTTGAGGTCACGAAGAGCACGAAGAAATTGACGCCTGCGCGTCATTTTGCTGCGTTTCTTGAACAAAGAACAACGTCCTTGCCACGCCGGTTTAATCCCGGGCAACACAAATAAATTTTAGTGGTGCGCGAATGTTCGACATTTCCGAATACCGGCGAATGCCGGCCTGTTCGATTCGGTTTTCGAATGGCACTATTCACTATTCGAAGCCCCATTCACAAACGCGAACATTTGTCGAATAGAGAGAGAAATAAGAAAGGTTGAAGGCGCGTAGGTTAGCCAGAAGCGAAAGTCTGGTTTGCTACCCTACGCTGGGTAGAGAGGTGAGGGGGGAGGCGAAGAGATATGTAAGTAAAGAAAAAGAGAGAAAGGGAGCACAAACACACAATAACAGCCGGTCACTAGCATTGCACAGCAGCACCTTGTAGCACTACATAAACAGCAGTTCAGGCAACAGCCGACTGTGCAGGTCCGTGGCCATTTTCCGTGGGGTACGATCCCGCTGCGAGGCACTCTGACAATTTGTCTAATACTGCCAAATTGACTTAATACAACAGCTTGTCACACTGCACAAAAAGCATCCCTTACCGTTCTACGTACTTCATAATTTTTTCGTGCATCAAAAGGTACCACGAAGTGTTTGAGTAGGCGATCAATAAACTTCAATAAGCTAAAGCTTTTCCAGAGGTTCCAATTTGGGAATTTTTGTGGGAAACTTTTGGAAATTTTTGGAAATTTGGGAAATTTGGGAACAAATTATAACTTCAGTGCACATATTTCGATGAATCCCTATTCGAAACTTTCAGGCTACAGAAAATTCAACCGAGACGTCGAAACCACTGCGTTAGAACTACTTCGCTAGAGCTGCCCACCGTGCAAGAATTTCAAGGCGCGCGCCTTTTTAAACGAAACCGTCGTCGTTCGATCATAGCTTCAGCTAATCGATGAGGCATGCTGGAACGAGGAATAGCGCACGAAAAGATATGGCATGACTGTTATCCTCCGCATAATCCTCCCACAACATAGTGCACAGTGCCTTCCATCTTCCTTTTTCGAAATTAACTCGAATGCAATCACGTCAAATATCCATACAGGATATGAAGTCAGATGCATGCAGAAAGATATCGAAGTGCTTTAGTCATGTTTTTTTATTTTTCGACAGGTTTCGCAAAAAAATGCCTTCATTTGGACTGGATCGTTGTATATTCGCACAAGTGCGCTTCGAGTACCGTGAGATGACCCGAATATGCAACATCAGCGTGGCCACCCGTAACACCATGCTACATCTCCACCGCTAAGTTTGGGCAAACAAAAGCGTATCAAAAGCATATCAAAAGTCATTTGACGGTTTGTTCGTCTTCGTGTGTGCGGATGGTGCTTTTGTCATCTATTTAAAGAACAACAACAATTTTTTTTAATTTTTATTTTCACTTTCTTAACACACCTGTCGGCAATAGAAATTGCCTCGGGGAACGATTTTTGTCTTTGCTCTGTCTTCGGATTTCAAAAAAGTATACGTTGACACGACAACATGACGCTGGTTCTCTCAATATGTGTCCCTTTATCGGTGCGTTTCTTTTATTGATTTCAATTTGCATGTACCTGAGCGGCCGGATAAACCAAATTTTAGGGCGAAGACGTGACAAAACACCTGAGTTAAGCCCACCCTGCCATAAAACAAACAGAACGAGAAAAACGGGTTCGGCGACAGTTTAAAACAAAAGATACAGCAACAGTAGTGGTCATTTTCCTTGTTAGATCGTTCAGGCTGCCAACTCAGCAAACGATACCCCACAGGATATTTATCACGTTGCTCTAACCAAAGGTTAATGTACGGCAGCTCCGAACATGCTGTCGTAAAGACTTCAATTCCTTGGAGCTGAAATCGGCAACGCTTGGATAGCGCTAGCCGCGGTTATCATCACCGGGGTCTTCTTTCTTTTTTTTTTCTTTTTTTTTGCGAGGTCTTGTTCCAATGCTGCCATTGTTTCCGAGCACCGCAAACGAGGCCGTAATGAGAGGTTCAAGCAGCTGGCTAATCACGGAGTGCGCAAGCGCTCCGTGGCGTATTACATACAAAGTTATAGAGCCTGATGCGATATACGCGCCCCGACGCGAACCGAAGCCTCTGAGCGCCCCCCCCCCCCCTCCTTCTCCCCAACTCTCTCCCCGACACCCGCTGCCCCCAGCGGCCAGTATGAGTCCGTAGCGTTACGGTGCAACGCTGCAATTAGTGACCGACCGCTCGCTTGGAAACGGCCACCGCACAACTAGATTCTGCTTCGGCAGCTCGGAGCCCTTTATGTGTATGATGCTCTCATACTTACGGGGTTACGGTCGGACACATGTCGGCGTAATGATGCGTTGCGTCTGCGCATACGTTCTTCCCATAGACAGCGCAATAATCCACACAGAACAAAAGAACAGAAGCCGACACACGCAGAGCGCTTACAAGTGAAAGATTCAGTTCCAGGCCTGTGCAATATAAACACGGGGGAAATAAGCCATTCCCCGTGTTTATTCCACAGGCCTACAAATAGGTCATCCAGTTGCAAGTTAGCGACGTGCGCATGTATGTGTCTCTTCTGTTGCGTTGTGTCTCGCTAATTCTCCAACACTGGCACTTGCGTTGCATAAACGTTTACCAGGTACTTCATTATAAGCGGGCTGCAAGCGTTATTGAAGGCGTAAGTGAACTCGTCGAGAACAGTTTTCTGCAGACAGAAAACGAGCAAGACCGCCACGCGCACTGTTGGAGGAAACAAAATAAAAGAAGTGAGTCCTTTCACCGTTCTAACATGCTGTTTTGACAGCCGTGCGATGCTGAGCTCCATCGAGGATTATCGACTGACGCGGGCTGCGCATCTATTTTTCGACTCGCCGCGGGACATGCCGTGCTCGCTCGCCGGCCCGGCAAGCCGCCGCGCTCTACGAGCATGCCCAACAAAAAAACAATGGCGTCAGATTCGCCACGCATGCGAACGAATCACCAAATCCGGCTCCTCGCACGCCCTCCGCTCGGATGGTTTTGTAGCGGCTGAGCAAAACGTTGTGTATACGACAGCGCGGGCGGCTCGGAAATGGACAGATATCGCAGTGCGTTAACGGTCCGCTCCACTCGGACCTGTGCGTCCTAACGATTTGCACGCGGCCGCCCAGCGGAAACGCCAGCGGCAACACTAATGCGCGCAGCACTGGCACCGGCGGAGCAACGTCGAACGCTGCTGCCCACGTGCCGCTACGAAACGGATTAAGCGGAGCGTGCGTCCACTTTGGTTTCTTTCGTGGAGGAAGAAAAAAGTTGGGAGAGAGCACTATACGCCACGCGGCCAGCCTCGGCAAGCGAACGATCCGTGGCGCCACTCCCTTTGCTCAGTGCGGGCCCAACACGTGACCTCTCGCGCCGGAATCACGCAGCAAGAATGGAGATTTGCTGAGACGTTTGGATACCATTAGCCATAGGCGGCAAGTTTTCATTTCTACAGGGGGGGAGGGGGGAGCCGATCAGCTTTCCTAAGCTCATATAGATATATAGCTTTAGCATAAGAAACCAACAAATAACATGACACCAAGAACAGCATAGGGGAAATTATGTGAAGTTCTCAATTTAATTAAAGAAACGATAAATAAACGGAAATAAATTATATGAAAAAACAACTGGCCGCAGGTGAGATACGAAGCCATGTCGTCGCCTCACGCGTGCGATGCTCTTGCCATTGAGCTACCGCGGCGCCGTTTTGTCATCCACTTTCTGGGGTGCTTGTGTCTGTCCACTGCAACTAGCGCTGGGAGTTTGTTAGTTTATTCACCAGTTTCCTTCACCCGAAACGTTCGCGTACCACGTGACGCCTGCACCAAAAAGGATGTTCCACATGCTCCACCAAGGCCGTGAGTGGTGGCGCTGGCTAACACTTCCGTAATGCGAAGACGTGGGTTCGTATCTCATATATACGCCCAGTCGTTTCGTCATCCACTTCATTTCCATTTATTTATCATTTGTTTAAGTCAATTAATAACTTTAAATAATTTCCCCTATGGTGTTCTTTGTGCCGTTGTTTGTTGTTTTCTTATGATATTACTAATAAAAATTGGGGGTAGGCTTCGGCATCACCGGGGGGTGGGGGCAAGCCAATGTAAGCGAAGCCAAGCGTGAGCAACGCTCGCGTAAAAGCTGTCTATAGTGGCGCCATGTGCGCGTCCCGAAGTGCAGGCCATGAAGCTTCCCGCGACAGTTTAGTAATAATTGTATGAAACTCTATGGTGCACGCTCCTCGGAGCAAACTGTCAGATTTCTGCGCCGTGTGAATACCGCGCTTAAGCAACGCCCTGCATGGTTGCGACATTTTCAATCCTTCAGGCTGAAGCAAATGAATGACGAAGCCTAGACGAAAACTGAGCATAGCGTATGCATGACCGGCCGCTTCAGTTGGCGTTTTACTATTTCAAACATGAAGCTCAAACGATACGTTCGGTGTATTTGAGGAATGCTTCTCAAATTAGCTTCGTAGAGTAAACGAAGGTTTCTTCCGTGGCTATTTAAAAAAAGTTGACAGTCACTTTAGCATACGCTAAAGAGGAAGGTTAAAGCCTGAGCGCTCACGAGACGTTCATTAAATTACTTTGACATTCTCATTCCAATGCGTTGTTACTTCCTTTCAATTACTTTCTCTTTACTTGTTTTTCTCTTAACTTGTCTTTTTCGGTAGCCTAGACAACGCCGTTGGTTCTGCGTGTTTAACTGCAAGTTATAGAAGGGTCGTGGCAAGTCTATGAAGACCATAGGCACCCTGCAATGAAGTTTGGCTGTACATGTCACGCCACCTAGCAGCGGCGGTGAGCACCCGCGAGTAGGCCCTTGCCGCCATTTCTCCATTGCCCGTACTGCGCTCAGACCCGCCTGAAAGGCTCCTTTTCCAATTTTTCAACGGATTCACCGCGGCCTCTCGGCAGCTCCTCGGTGAGAAGTGTGACCAAAAAGAACAAGCGCAGATACTTCTGCGTTAAGGATTGCCATGACCGCGAACTGGATTTCAGCATCAAATTCTACTGCTTCCCTTCAGAACCCTGGGAAAGAACCCGGCGGCTGAAGTGGACTGTCGCGGTTAGGCGCGTCAAGTAAGTGTCGCGCTTGCGAATTTCTGTTAAACGAACGAAGACGTAAACACAAAAAGAAAAAAAAAGAACCGGCAGGCAGCATCCGTGAGAACGCAAAATGAAATGACAACTGCATAAAAACGCGTGAACAGATTCCCACTCTTGTAAATTGGTTTAGACAGTTGTTTAGCTCACCTCACTCGAAACAAACGCGCAGTAGTTTTTACATGTCAAATCTAGCTTCGTTAGCACGCCGTGATTGAGCTTTGTACGCGCTGGGCTTTTTATTGCGCATTAATAAGCCAATGTGCAGCTCGTTTCTGTGCCAGGACCAAGGCGCGACTCCTGGAACCGGGATTATTAATTCCGATGTTTTCTCGCGCTTAGAACAACAGAACTAGTGCTGGAGTGCTGCGCAGCAGACGTGGAGTGTTCGCAAATTAGCATTTCTCTTACGCACGCTAGCACACATTTGTTCAGTCTCCGTGTTGTTTAGTCTCATCTGATTGCTCCCTATTGTGTTTCAGCGGTGATGACCACTCCTCATTTCTCTTTAGGCCCTTTAGGCCAGTAAACTCCTTTAGGCCCCTTTACAGCCGCGTCACATTAACCTCACAGAACCCATCAGACCACTACGAACTCATTAACACTAGCATGGCGCTCTTTGGCCATACCAGGCCCTTGCGCCATTAAACATCAAACACTCATTCATACCACTCACATTGGAGTCCGAACGACAATACCAGAATGCGTTCGAGACACTTTGTCGACGCGGAAAAAACACTTCCCTGCCAACTCGCCAAAACCTCAACAATTATAAGGTGCAAGGCACGCTCAAATAATGAAGCTACAAATGACAGTTGAAAAACGTCCACGGCCGTATTTGCTCACTTAAGTGGAATTAAATTATTATTTGTTAACTTACTTTCAGTTCGACGTCGTAAGCATGCTTGCTTTGTTGTGACAAACACTTCGCGACCTGCGGTGGTTCCTTAGTGGCTACGGCGTTGCGCTGCTAAGGACGAGGTCGCGGGCTCGAATCTCAGCCGCGGCGGCCGCATTTCGGTGGTGACGAAATGCCAAAACGCCCGTGTACTTAGATTTAGGTGCACGTTAAAGAACCCAGGTTGCCCAAATTATTGCGGACTCCGCCACTATACTGCGTGCCTCGGTCAGATCGTGATTCTGGCACGTAAAAACCCATAATTTCTTTTGTTTAAGCACATCGCTGCGATGTCCGATGTTTACTTCTTTGACCCGATATTCGTAGTTATAGCCGTAAAGTTGGCGTCCTTGCTCAAGGGTCGGGGGCCGAAAATGGGCCTCGATGTTTTCGTATAATTTAAAACCACAACACGGAGCGACCGACATGTTCCAAAGGAGCGCCGCAAGAGCATGCCTCCGCAGCAATGGCCGCCTCGGTGTTTCGCGGAACGGACACGGTGGCGCTGACGGCGGAGCCGATCTCTGCGCCACCTGACCATTGAAGGTAGCCTGTTCAGGCACATACGCTGTTTCACTGAATGATTTTTTTTATTATTTTAGCACTTTAATTGACGAAGCTAGCTACGTGGACTTGTATGTAAGGAGCCTTCTGCTTTCTTGTAGCGCAGGCACAATGAGAGAAAGAGGAAAAGGCAAATTAGACAAATACGCAGGGCTAACTTTCAACAACGGATTTACTTCCACTTCTGGCAGGCGCACTTATGCTCCTGAAAACGTCATGAATCACTTGTACATTGCTTGGTAAAGAACAAAACCGGGAAAGCCACACGCAGGCAATTTTGTTGCCACAATGATTATTTATAAGGATGTCCGTTCATCGCGGACCGAGATAATCCAGCTCTTTTTTTATTATTAATATCGTTTATAAAGAAATACTAGCCCATGCGCTTGAATTTTGGTGCCATAACGCCCGACGGTCAATTTCTCGACCCTTGAGCCATCTAAGATTTTCGCCTTAATAACCCCTACTGCTTTGTTTTGTACCCTAGATGATTTAAGTGCTTACATCGGTGTACCTGTTAAATGGGTTTCCAAGTAACACTGGTGCAATAAAATTATTGTGAAATTCGTGCTGCATGTGGCGACTTTTGACAAGCGTTTTACCGCGGCAACAGTTAGAAGCTTGTTTTATACGAGGTTCGCTTTTTTTCCTTAGTATAAAAACAGGAACAGGAATTCTAAAGATGAACCAACCAGTGCCATTGAATACACTGCTAATCGCTTTTTCCTTATTTTCCGTTGCTCCAGAGACGACAACCATAGTCGTGAAGTCGTTGTCAGCTCATCTCCTCGTCCTCAGTCTTCAGCCTCGCCTTAGTGAGAAGAGAAAGAGACAAAGAGAGACAGGGAAGATGACGAGGTTGCATTTGGTTTGGTACCCTATATACCGGGTGAGAAGAAAGCGGAAAGAAAAGGAAGATCAAAAGCGAAAAGACCTGACGCGCGCTCACCCAACAGCGCTCACCGGTCATTCAAAAGACAGCTGCACAGCCTGGGGGCGCTTCAATGTAAAGCTGTCCCAAAGAGTTTTCAATCCCATTTCTGCAACCATCCCTCCAAGGTTGGTCAAATTTTTTTTCAGCCAACCCCCACTTTGCTTCTCTGTCAATCGACATCACTAAAACCGCAAAAAGCTACTCACTTCATATGACGTGTACGCACTCATTATGCATGATTAGACCGAACGAAAGAAAATTAATTCTGTCCGATTCTACGCCTTTTTCGCCATTAGCCCTCCGACAGTGAGCAAAAGGTTTAAGACTGCGCCCACCTAATCTGTCTGTCGCGCGACGTGACAAAGCCACGAAAACTCCCTTTGACGGAATGACGTGTAAGCATTAAAGGCACATTAATATGCCGAACAAACTTGAATATGTTTCGAAATAGCTAAAGACTGCCAGACTGGGGCGCTATAACGTAAAGCTAGTCCAAACTTTTCTATTCCAATTCTGCAATCAGCCCTCCGCGACTGGTCAAAACCTTTTTCGGACCACCCCAACTCTACGTGTCTGTCACGCAACGTCACAAAAACCGCGTTAGCTCCCCATCTGATATGACGTGTACGCACTGATTATGCATGATTGGAGAAAAAAAAACTGGTTATTTCTCATTCGACGTCTTTTCACCATTAGCCCTCGGCTAATGGTCAATAGATTTCGGGCTGCACCCACTTCACCTGCATATCACGTGACGCCACAAAACCGCGAATACTAACCGCGTCAAAGTGACGTGTACGCGTTAAAAATGCATTAATATGCCGAACAAAACGGAACTTTTTTCTGAATAGCCGCAGGCTGTCCCGTTCCGAAAGTAATAAAAGATGAGTGCCGCCGATCCCTCAGGCACTGGCTACTGGCACCTGCCCGAGAGCATGGGTTTATATGCGTGTAATAAAGCTTTCTGCGTGGCCGTGTAACATTTTCGAGCATTTTCGACACGTTTACGATCTCCCTCTGCCAACTATCCCTTGCTGAGGATCCGTTTTAGTGGCATTCTTAAATTTCCGTTGCACGCCGCCGCGATTTTCGACGAGCTACAGTAAGCTCAGTAAGCGAAAGCGGACCAATCGCAGACGCCGGCACCACTTTCTTCATCCGTTTATCTATTTCTAATGCGCTGGCTCGGCCCCATGGAAACCCTTTCCACTTGAGCGCCCCTCGCCTCCTGGCAGCCAATTACAAATGAAAAACCGCTCAATGCAAGCAATGTTATTCCTTTTGAAAGGAAAGAAAAGTGACCTCCTATAAACTACAGGGAGTTTGATTGGACGTTGAGGCAACGCTGTGGGTCACCGCCTGATGCATACGTCGGCGGTTACGCAAATTTGACGTCAGGAGATTGGAATAAAAACCCACTGGAATAGTTTTACGTTATAGAGCCCCTGCTCCGTCCCGAAAGGAATAGAAGATGAGTGAATGCCGACGGCTCTGGCACTGGCCACTCTAAGCTGCCGGGAAGAATTAATTTATTTGCTTATAAAAACATTTTTTTGAGTGTCATTACAAACAATAAGGTCGAGCCCTTTCGGCACGCATCGACATCACTCTGCAAACTCTTCCTTGCCGAGAATCACTTTTATTGGTAACTTAAATTTGAGCTTCCGTTGCACGTTGCCGCAATTTCGGCCAATCGCAGACACCGGCACCACTTTCCCGATCCGCTTACTTTTTTTTAACTTCACTTCTGCGTCACCACCAAATCCTCCCCACTTCTGCGTGCTGCTCTCTTCTTGTCGGCCAATTAGATAAGAGAAACTTGTCAAGGTAGGCAATGCTATTCACCTTGAAATCAAACAAAAGCAACCTTCTGTAAATGAAGAGGGCGTTTGAATGGGTTGTTCAAACAACGCCACGAGTCACCGCCCAATGCTTGCGTCGGCGGTACGTTGGTCTGACATCAGGAGACTAGAATAAAAAATTACCGACGATTACGTTACTTCCTAATGCGAAATTTGAGCGCAGCAAATAAGCTGTTTCCCCTTTTCGATAGATTGAGGCAAAGAAATCGAGCAACACATGTATGCGCTATCACAGAATTTTTTTTTTATTTTTCACACGTATTCCTTTAACAAAGACTCCACTAACAGTTCTTGACAGTCATGAAGGAAGCTTTGTGGTCGGAGAAATAGACTGATATATGTTCGACTTGGTACACCAATGCTTGATTCTCAAAGACGAGATCTATACAAGTGCCTCGCGAGGTTGTCAAAGCCGTGGGACGCGTTACGAGCGAGAGGAACGGGATGTTCTCCCGCATAAGTGTTAGGAAATTGCTGTTTGTCTTTATGTCAACATTAAAGTCCCCCACTACTAACATCGGTGTGGATCGATGGACGGTTAATGCGAGTTGCAGGAAGTGCACGACGTCTTTCGTGAGTACTCCTGGATCATCTCGAGGGCGGCGACGGTAAGCTTCTGCTTCGGCGGCACGCACCTCTGGATTCTGACGGCGACGGCGCTGGGCCTCTGCTCTGGCAGCTCGTTTAGCAGCAGCAGCAGCAGCAGCAGACGGAGGACTTCCATCGGTCGTCTCGCTCATGGCTCAGAAAGAACTGGCAGATAATTTCGCAGTGGCGAACGGCAGCGGCGATTTCGGCTCGGGCGGTGCACATATACAGATCCGCCGCCACCGATCTGGCTCTCTGATTGCCACCGCACAGGGCGAACGGCAGCGGCAATTTCGGCTCGGGCGGTGCACATATACAGATCCGCCGCCACCGATCTGGCTCTCTGATTGCCACCGCACAGGGGTTGCATTGGAGGAGGAGCGAAGAAA
This sequence comes from Dermacentor andersoni, assembly GCF_023375885.2. Classification (NCBI taxonomy): domain Eukaryota; kingdom Metazoa; phylum Arthropoda; class Arachnida; order Ixodida; family Ixodidae; genus Dermacentor; species Dermacentor andersoni. The sequence continues at coordinate 109,442,848 of NC_092815.1, forward strand.
GGAATTAAGTTCGAGCCGGCGCTTTGACAACCGGAGACTCGCAGGAAGAGGGGGGAGGGGGGCGGCGTGTACACCCAGCGGCAAACGATGGGGGCAGAAGCGCGCGCAGCAAGCGGACAACACGATAAAGGGAGGAGGGAAGAGATAGCAGCGACTGACTGATGCCGCTGACGCCGATAGTGAGTCAACCCCAGCTGCGGAGTTGGTTTCAGGGACAACGCCGCCGATGCCGACACAAACAATATGATACCCTCGCTTCCGCAGCGCTAAGAACCAGGTCTAGCCGTGGGAAGGTGGTCACGTATTCGTCGACGTGCCGGGGCCTACGTGAAATAACCGGCGCGTCGGCAACTGAAGAGCACCCTATCCGCCACACAAGAACAGGGGGGGGGGGGGGGACCCTTTCCTCCTCTTTCTGCATGGCGGCGACGGTGTTCTATGCAGTCACGTTATCTTGACTCTCTAGCGGCGTCAGCGGCATCCAGCGGTATCAGTCGGTCGCTGCTAGCGCTGGGGGGATGAAAGGGAGGCGGAGCTGGTTACGAGGCCGACGACAACGCCGACGACGACGCGAAACCCAGGAACGGACGCCAAAGAGCTGCGCTCTAAAACAGATTGGAATAGTTTCCATGTCGGTCTTCAGAAAGCGCAGTAGAGGCTCCGGTGGTTTTCTGCACGGACGGCGGTCGAGTTCACGAATGATCTTGCTATCTCTGAAGGCTCAGGGGTCCAGCCGGCTTAAACTAGAAAGCAGAATGGCCTTTCATAGGGCTAATACAAAGCAAACCCTGCCTGCCCACCAGCTGCTATACAACTGGCATTCAAAGTCATGTCCCTGCGACAGACTGCAATAAGGAGCTAAGCCACGCAGTTGACCTTTATAAGTTTTGCAAGGCATTTCGCGCCTCAGAGATACGTGGAGTGGCCGGGGCCTCCGTCTCTGTGTTTTGAAAGCCGCAAGAGGCAACACTCCAGCTGACAACGACCACATTGCGCGCATCGCGAGGATGGCGTTCTTGAGATCATGGCGGCGTCGACTGCGAGAGTCGCGCTGCAGTTGCAGCAGAATCGGTTCAGGGACTGAGGGGCCACAGAAGCCTGCTGCTTCACCCAGTTCGAGTACGCGGAACTTGTTGCAATCACGCAATAAGGATCATGTTTGCTTAGTTCCATTAATACAAACAAATGAAATCCTTGCGGCCCCAGTCCACAACGTTTGCAATTATAAAGGTCAAGCCGAAGCGAACGGGTGAATGATAATAAAAAAAAAATATTGCACAGGTTGCGAGTGCTTGCCTCTGCTTCTGCCTTCCTGCAATTGAAGAGGCTCTTGGCGTGCAAAGCTTGGTCACTAAAGTCTCGACTTCTTTTTTTTTGCGAGAACTCGTCATCTCTCGAGACTCGCTTATATTACTGTTCTTATGCTTGTCCTCTGTGACCGCCAACCAGATTGATTCTGTTAGCAGACGTTAGGGTTCGGTGAAGATTACGAGTTGTCTCAGTTTAAGACGTCATGATGAAATCATCAAGACATCAACTAGAGAATAAAGTAAGGGACCAAAATGGGGGGGGGGGGGGGCAGTGGTATTCTCCTTTTATTTTTATTTTCTACACGAGGCCCGCATGTTATGTTCTCTAGGCGCAACGTCATCACCAAAAAAAAACCATATGCATCCTGAGAAGCCGCTTCAGCGTCCACAGCGGGTGTAATAAAATCTCGAGAGGACGCTCCCTGTATTATGCGAGGGAACGCAGAGGGAAGGATTGCCCGTTGTGCATTTTTTAAAGCGAAGCTTTCTATTCCTCTTCCTTCAATTTTGCTGCTGCTGCAGCAGCAGCTGATAATCGGCTAATAAGACAGCCGTGATGGCTTCAGCATTTGCCACCCGCAATATGTTGCTTGTTCGACCAGCCTTAGTCGACGTGAAGAATGTACAATTATTTTTGCACGTTTAATAAGCGCTGTGTTATAGCAAACTAACCTGAGTATTATCAGGAAATAAATAAATGTGTTGTCATATTACAGTCTGCAATGTGTAAATAATTACTTGGCAAGTTTGCCATCTTATCCCATAAGTGCAATAAAAATAACGTGTTGTTACTCCTATTAACGTGCCTTTCCAGTGGCTTTGAATTCTGTCCCCCAACGATCCAAGAACCAGCACTCATCCCCTGCGGCCACCAGCCCTTTCTCATCGATTCCTTTGTAAAAAAATTACCGACGATTACGTTACTTCCTAATGCGAAATTTGAGCGCAGCAAATAAGCTGTTTCACCTTTTCGATAGATGGCGGCGCTTAGCCTCTGCTTCGGCGACGCGTACTCCTGGATCATCTCGACGGCGGCGACGGTAAGCTTCTGCTTCGGCGGCACGCACCTCTGGATTCTGACGGCGACGGCGCTGGGCCTCTGCTCTGGCAGCTCGTTTAGCAGCAGCAGCAGCAGCAGCAGACGGAGGACTTCCATCGGTCGTCTCGCTCATGGCTCAGAAAGAACTGGCAGATAATTTCGCAGTGGCGAACGGCAGCGGCAATTTCGGCTCGGGCGGTGCACATATACAGATCCGCCGCCACCGATCTGGCTCTCTGATTGCCACCGCACAGGGCGAACGGCAGCGGCAATTTCGGCTCGGGCGGTGCACATATACAGATCCGCCGCCACCGATCTGGCTCTCTGATTGCCACCGCACAGGGGTTGCATTGGAGGAGGAGCGAAGAAAGGAATTAAGTTCGAGCCGGCGCTTTGACAACCGGAGACTCGCAGGAAGAGGGGGGAGGGGGGCGGCGTGTACACCCAGCGGCAAACGATGGGGGCAGAAGCGCGCGCAGCAAGCGGACAACACGATAAAGGGAGGAGGGAAGAGATAGCAGCGACTGACTGATGCCGCTGACGCCGATAGTGAGTCAACCCCAGCTGCGGAGTTGGTTTCAGGGACAACGCCGCCGATGCCGACACAAACAATATGATACCCTCGCTTCCGCAGCGCTAAGAACCAGGTCTAGCCGTGGGAAGGTGGTCACGTATTCGTCGACGTGCCGGGGCCTACGTGAAATAACCGGCGCGTCGGCAACTGAAGAGCACCCTATCCGCCACACAAGAACAGGGGGGGGGGACCCTTTCCTCCTCTTTCTGCATGGCGGCGACGGTGTTCTATGCAGTCACGTTATCTTGACTCTCTAGCGGCGTCAGCGGCATCCAGCGGTATCAGTCGGTCGCTGATAGCGCTGGGGGGATGAAAGGGGGGCGGAGCTGGTTACGAGGCCGACGACGACGCGAAACCCAGGAACGGACGCCAAAGAGCTGCGCTCTAAAAATAAATATGATCAGAAGGTCGTGCATGTGGAATCTTTTTCCACATGCAGATTTGCTGCTACGAAGCAGCTGTTAAGTTTGCGGTATCAATCGTAAAAATAAGCCTTGCATAATATATGCCCATGAGAACATCTGAAATGCATTTAAATCCACGTGTCTGCACCGCATATATCGAAAACGTGCAGCTGCTGTGAACGATGGTTAGTGATCGATGAACGACGGTCACGGTTAACGGTCCCTGACATAATTGCATCCGCGATATTTGTCTTGGTGATGATCATTATTCGTCTGGTTTCGGCAGCCAAAATGTGCTCACATAATTGTCCACCACACGTGTGTGAAGTTTACTTTAAACACGCTTTAAAATATTCCTTGCCTTCCGGTCTCCGCGAGAACACTTCGTGTGCATGCTGAAAAACATTGCGCCGCTTTTTGTTACAAGGTAATGCGCCTTTGCACGCCAACTTTAGAGCTGTTCGAGCCACGGGCGTAGTCAGGATCTTATTTCGAGGTATCGAGGGATGTCCTACTCCTTATATGTGCTTCCGTGCGTGTGTATATATGTACATGCAAACTAAAGATTTCGGGGGGTTGGCACCCCTCCGACTACGCCAATCGTTCGAGGGAAGCCTGCATTAAAAAGTGTCATCTTGCTCAGTGCTGGCGAACAATTTCGGTATGTAGCTCGCAACCAGCAGACAAAAAAATTACCGACGATTACGTTACTTCCTAATGCGAAATTTGAGCGCAGCAAATAAGCTGTTTCACCTTTTCGATAGATTGAGGCAAAGAAATCGAGCAACACATGTATGCGCTATCACAGAATTTTTTTTTATTTTTCACACGTATTCCTTTAACAAAGACTCCACTAACAGTTCTTGACAGTCATGAAGGAAGCTTTGTGGTCGGAGAAATAGACTGATATATGTTCGACTTGGTACACCAATGCTTGATTCTCAAAGACGAGATCTATACAAGTGCCTCGCGAGGTTGTCACAGCCGTGGGACGCGTTACGAGCGAGAGGAACGGGATGTTCTCCCGCATAAGTGCTAGGAAATTGCTGTTTGTCTTTATGTCAACATTAAAGTCCCATCGGTCGTCTCGCTCATGGCTCAGAAAGAACTGGCAGATAATTTCGCAGTGGCGAACGGCAGCGGCAATTTCGGCTCGGGCGGTGCACATATACAGATCCGCCGCCACCGATCTGGCTCTCTGATTGCCACCGCACAGGGCGAACGGCAGCGGCAATTTCGGCTCGGGCGGTGCACATATACAGATCCGCCGCCACCGATCTGGCTCTCTGATTGCCACCGCACAGGGGTTGCATTGGAGGAGGAGCGAAGAAAGGAATTAAGTTCGAGCCGGCGCTTTGACAACCGGAGACTCGCAGGAAGAGGGGGGAGGGGGGCGGCGTGTACACCCAGCGGCAAACAATGGGGGCAGAAGCGCGCGCAGCAAGCGGACAACACGATAAAGGGAGGAGGGAAGAGATAGCAGCGACTGACTGATGCCGCTAACGCCGATAGTGAGTCAACCCCAGCTGCGGAGTTGGTTTCAGGGACAACGCCGCCGATGCCGACACAAACAATAAGATACCCTCGCTTCCGCAGCGCTAAGAACCAGGTCTAGCCGTGGGAAGGTGGTCACGTATTCGTCGACGTGCCGGGGCCTACGTGAAATAACCGGCGCGTCGGCAACTGAAGAGCACCCTATCCGCCACACAAGAACAGGGGGGGGGGGGACCCTTTCCTCCTCTTTCTGCATGGCGGCGACGGTGTTCTATGCAGTCACGTTATCTTGACTCTCTAGCGGCGTCAGCGGCATCCAGCGGTATCAGTCGGTCGCTGCTAGCGCTGGGGGGATGAAAGGGAGGCGGAGCTGGTTACGAGGCCGACGACAACGCCGACGACGACGCGAAACCCAGGAACGGACGCCAAAGAGCTGCGCTCTAAAAAGCAAATGGAACACCCCGCGGCATTTACCTTCTGCACGCGCGAGGTGTGGCTTCACTGTAGAGCTGGAACATAACGGCGGACCTATGCGCCACTCTGCTCCCTGCGGGAGCATAATACAGGGATACTAAGCAGATCTCTGCCCCGCCTGATGATTGAAGATCGCCTGTTAAGCCCCATACGTAGGTTCACTAAATTATTTTTTTTTCATTTTAGCACTTTAATTGACAAAGCTAGCTACAAGGACTTGTATATACGGAGCCTTCTGCTTTCTTGTAGTGCAGGCAGAATGAGAGAAACACGAAACGGCAAATTAGGCAAACACATAGCGCCTACTTTCAACAACAGATGTCGCTAACTTTCAACAACAGATTTAGTTCCACTTCTCGCAGGCGTTCTTATACTCCTGAAAACGTCATGAAACACTTGTACATTGCTCGGTAAAGAAGAAGGCCGCGAAAACCACACGCACATAATTTTCTGGCCACACAGATTACTTAGAAGGGTGTCCGTTCAACGCGGACAGAGATAATCGAGCTTTCTTATTATTATTATTATTATTAGTAGTAGTAGTAGTAGTAGTAGTAGTAGTAGTAGTAGTAGTAGTAGTATTGGTAAAGAAATACTAGAGCTTGCGCATGAATTTTGGTGCCATAACGCCGGACGGTCAATTTTTCGACCCGTGAGACAGTCTCGTAAGAGAACAGCAGTTTACGATAGGTAGCGAGGCACTGGAAGTGGTAAGGGAATACATCTACTTAGGGCAGGTAGTGACCACGGATCCGGATCATGAGACTGAAATAACCAGAAGAATAAGAATGGGCTGGGGTGCGTTTGGCAGGCATTCTCAAATCATGAACAGCAGGTTGCCACTATCCCTCAAGAGGAAAGTGTATAACAGCTGTGTCTTACCAGTACTCACCTACGGGGCAGAAACCTGGAGGCTTACGAAAAAGGTTCTGCTGAAATTGAGGACGACGCAACGAGCTATGGAAAGAAAAATGATAGGTGTAACGTTAAGGGATAAGAAAAGAGCAGATTGGGTGAGGGAACAAACGCAGGTAAATGACATCTTAGTTGAAATCAAGAAAAAGAAATGGGCATGGGCCGGACATGTAATGAGGAGGGAAGATAACCGGTGGTCATTAAGGGTTACGGACTGGATTCCAAGGGAAGGGAAGCGTAGTAGGGGGCGGCAGAAAGTTAGGTGGGCGGATGATAAGACGTTTTCAGGGACAACATGGCCACAATTAGTACATGACCGGGGTAGTTGGAGAAGTATGGGAGAGGCCTTTGCCCTGCAGTGGGAGTAACTAGGCTGATGATGATGATGATGAGCCACCTAAGGTTCCCGCCTTAATAACCCTTACTGCTTTGTTTTGTACCCTAGATGATTTAATTGCTTATATCGGTGTACCTGTTAAAGGGGATTCCAAGTAACACTGGCACAATAAAATTATTCTGATACCAATGTTACATATTTAAAAAAAGTTATTGCCGCTTGTGGCGATCTCTGACAAGTTTTTTACAGCGGCAACAGTTAGAAGCTTGTTTTATACGAGTTTCGCATTTTCCGTATTTTCCGTTGTTCCGACGACAACAACCGTGGTCGTGAAGTCGTTGTCAGCTCATCTCCTCGTCCTCAGTCTTCAGCCTCGCCTTAGTGAGAAGAGAGAAAGACAAAGAGAGACAGGGAAGATGACCAGGTTGCATTTGGTTTGGTACCTTACACCAGGTGAGAAGAAAGCGGAAAGAAAAGGAAGATCAAAAGCGACAAGACCTGACGCGCGCGCACCCAACAGCGCTCACCGGGAATTCGAAAGACAGCTGCACAGCCTGGGAGCGCTATAACGTAAAGCTGCCTCAAATAGTTTTCAATGCCATTTCTACAACCATCCCTCCAAGTTTGGCCAAATGTTTTTTGCCGGCCACTCCCACTTCGCTTGTATGTCACTCGACATCACGAAAACCACAATAAACTCCTCAGGTCATATGACGTGTACGCACTCATTATGCATGATTAGACCGAACAAAAGAAAATTAATTCTGTCAGATTCTTCGCCATCAGCCCTCCGACAGTGGTCGAAAGTTTAAGGGCTGCGCCCACCTCACCTGTCTGTCACTCGACGTGACAAAGCCACGAAAACTCCCTTTGTCGGAATGACGTGAAAGCATTAACGCCGCAATAACATGCCGAACAAATTTGAATATCTCTCGATATATATATATATATATATATATATATATATATATATATATATATATATATATATATATATATAGCTAAAGACTGCCAGACTGCTCGCTCCCGAAAGGAATAGAATATTGGTACCCACCTACGGCTCTGGCACTGGCCATTCTGAGCTGCCAGGAAGAATGAATTTAATTGCCTATAACGATTTTTTTTTTTTTTTGCGTGGCACTATAACCAATAATGTCGAACCCTTTCGGCACGCATGCGACATGGCTCTGCCAACTCTTCCTTGCCGAGGATCAGTTTTATTGGCATTTTTCAGCTTCCATTGCACGTTGCCGCAATTTGGGCCAATCGCAGACGCCGTCACCACTCTCCCGATCCGTTCACCTGCTTTCACTTCACTAGAGCGTCACCACCAATACCCTCCTCACTTCTGCATGCTGCTCTCCTCTTGTGAGCCAATCAGACAAGAAAAAATTGTCAAGGTAGGCAATGCTATCCACCTTAAAAGAAAACAAAAGCAACCTTCTATAGATGAGGAGGGTGTTTGATTGGGTTTTTCAAACAACGCTGCGACTCACCGCCCAATGGACGTAGATCTGATATCATAAGATTAGAATAAAAACAGATTGCAATAGTTTTACGTTATCGAGCCCCATGTGGGTCTTCAAAAAGTGCAGTAGAGGTTCGAGTGGTTTTCTGCACGGACGGCGGTCGAGTTCACGAAGGATCTTGCTAACTTCTGTGAAGGCTCAGTAGTGCAGCCGGCTTAAAGCAGAAAGCAGAATGGCCTTTCATGAGGCGAAGAAAAAGAAAACCCTGCCTGCCCACCACCTACTATACAACTGGCATTCAAAGTCATGTCCCTGCGACAGACTGCAATAAGGAGCTAAGCCACGCAGTTGCTTGTTCTAAGTTGCCCAAGGCATTTCGCGCCTCAGAGACACGGGGAGTGGTTGGGGCCTCCGTCTCTGTGTTTGGAAAGCCACAAGAGGCAACACTCTAGCTGGTGACGACCACATTGCGCGCATCACGAGGATGGCGTTCTTGAGATCATGGCGGTGTCCACTGTGCGAGTCGTGCTGCTGTTGCAGCAAAATCGGTTCAGGGCCTGAGGTGCCACAGAAGCCTGCTGCTTCACCCAGTTCGAGTACGCGCTACTTTTCGCAATAAGGACCATGTTTGCTTAGTTCCGTTAATACAAGCAGATGAAATCCTGGCGGCACCAGTCGGCAGCGTTTGCAATTATAAAGGTCAAGCCGAAGCGAACGTGTGCATGATAATGCAAAAATTGCGTAGGTTGCGAGTGCTTACATCTTCTTCTGCCTTCCTGCAATTGAAGAGGCACTTGGCGTACAAAGCTTGGTCACTAAAGTCTCGACTTCTTTTTTTTTTGTTTCTTTTTTGCGTCCACTCATCATCTCTCGAGACTCGCTTATATTACTGTTCTTATGCTTGTCCGCTGTGACCGCCATCCAGATTGATTCTGTTAGCAGACGTTAAGGTTCGGTGAACATTACGAGCTGTCTCAGATTAAGACGTCAAGTTGAAGTCATCAAGACATCAACTAGGAAATAAATCAAGTGACCAAAATCCAATAGTATTCTCCTTTCTTTTTATCTTCTACACGAGGCCCACATGTTATGTTCTTTCGGCGAACGTCATCACCAGCCCTGTAGCAAAAAAAAAAGGAAATGCATCCAGGGAAGCCATTTCAGCGTCCGCAGAGAGTGCAATGAAATCTCAAGCGGACGCCCCTTGCATATTATGCGAGGGAACGCAGAGGGAAGGATTGTCCGTTGTGCATTTTTTAAGCGAAGCTTTCTATGCCTCTTCCTTCGATTTTCCTGCGGCTTGCTGCTGCTGCTGCTTGCTGCTACTGCTGGCTGCTGCTGCTGCTCAAGTATATGTAAAGCTATACGTATATGTCGTAGTTCTAGCACTGTCACGTAAACGTAATTTATTCATGCCATTCCCGTCTCGTCAGTTACCTCCTTCAAGTATATCAGCCTTAATATTCTCTTGGCATACACATGTTGACTATGTAACTGATAATATTACCAGCATGCTAGGATGCTTACGCCGTGATTGTCGCTCTACCCCTTCGTCCTACCAGTTCAAAAGAAGAGGCTATGAATGTTTTAACTTCTTGGGAAACTACTAGTATAAAATGTGTACGGTAAAAGACAGCTTTCTATTATTGGTTCTTCTTTATCGAACTATTCTTCTTTTCAGCTATAGCAACATAAATCTATAGCAACATAAAGCTGTATTACTTGTTGAAATTTTTTTTGTGTGCTAATCTGATATACTGTTAATCTTATGTATAATGGCGTCTCTTGCCTTTATGTTTATGCATGTATTGTGTTCACTATTTGTGCATGGATCCATGCTAGCATAATGCTAAGGGTTCAGATGCTTGTCAACATCCTTTTGTATGACCTCACATTATCTAATAGACATTCAAATTCAATGTTCAAACTCCTTGCAAAACACAGGTTCGCTAAATATTGGGCTTCGCCTCAGCAAATTGAGATCCATCTGTCTTTATTAATTCTTAGTTTGGAAAGTGTCCAAAATCGTCTGGCGCGCTTCAATGTTGTTTTTCGACCTATTTTCGTTATGCTAGTGTTACTTCTATAAAACGAACTTAGCCTATCCGACCTTTCGTCACGCGGCAAGTGTTCCCATCTCTGTTTTTCTCACGTAGTTTTCTTTTTTTTTCATTTCAACCTAATCTTAGAGGAAAAATACAATTTCTGTCCGTCCATTTGATATTTCGTCCCTTACTCACCACTGCCTGAAAGTCGGTGTGCCAATGTGCCCGTACAAGCCTTTACATTGATTTCTTCATCCCTAGTACGAACAGGAACTCAAATTGCGCTTCAGCATCAGTCGCACTAGTAACCGACACGAAAAACTTCAACACCGCTGTACAGAATAGTCTTTGTTAATATTCTTACTGCATTTCGTTTGTTTTTTACCACCACTAACCTGCCATGGCGGTGTAGTGGCTATGCCGTAGTGCTTCTAAGAACGAGGTCGCGGGATCAAATCCCGGCCGCGGCGGCCGTAATTTCATGAAAGCGAAGTGCAAGAAAGCCCGTGTACCGTGCTATTGATGCACCGCGAAGAACAACACCAGGGGGTTAAAATTAACCCGGAGACGCCCACTACAGCGTACTCCATAGTCATATCGTGGTTTTGGCAGACAAAACCCCAAAATTTCGTTTCTTTTATTGCGATAGCAATTATATGGACACTCCAGGCGCCTTTCTGCTGTCTTCTTCATCGCCGTGATGTACCGTACAAAGTCCAAGCACGATAACATTGTCACCGCGCGCCGTATGCTGTATGTGCGAGCGAAAGCTTGCGATGGTTAGCGGACGATCGCGGCTCAATCTTGCGCGCGCAAGGGAGGAAGGCAGGGAGAAAGCGCGCCGTCTTCCGTCGCGCGCGACGCACTAAGGGAGGGGACGAACAGGGCGGGAGGCGTTCTACTCCGGTGGCTGCTGCGTACAGCGCAGCTGCGCGGGCGCCCCTCTCTTGAAAGCGATCTTCGACGTAGACAAAGTGCGCGGTCGCGCGGGCCTCATCTTCAAAGCTATTTACGATGTGTACAAAGCGCGCCGAGTGCTGGTAGCTTCGTATGCGCTGTGCTTTCGACGCATAGTTCGCGTTGAAGCGAGACGCAGGACGAAGGTCAATTCGCTCGCTGCTGCTGCCGCGCCTCCTCACTCCAGCGTTTTAACAGCGAGTTTCCGCCGTTATCGAGTGAGATGTGTTCATTTTTACCTGTGCGAATGTTTACAAGTTTATACAGCCAATAAAACTACTATCACCATTTCGTATAGCTGTCTATGAATTTGCTGTCGCAATTGATGCTTCGCCTTTCGGGCGAAACTGCGTCTCTTTTTTTACGCCGAATACTTTCTCTAGCAGCTTCAGGCCTTGAATATATCTGAAACGAATAAATAAATCAAAGAACAAATAAATACCTAAATACTATTAGCTCATTTACCCACCGTTGTGGCTCAGCGACTATGGTTTTCTGCTCCTGAATACGATCGCGGTGACTGTTTCTATTCCCGACCGTGACGGGTGAATCCTCGAAGAAGGCTTAACGCAAAATTGCTGAAGTGTCGAGCATTTAGTACACGTTAATATAACCACAACTGATAAAACATTACCTTGGAGCCCTCCACTACGGCGTCTCTAATAGTCCCTGTGTTAGTTTGGGCCGCTACGCCTGAGCAGTCAAGAAATTAGTTCCCATTAATCTGGTGCGTATCAAAGCGAGATTTCCTTTGCCTACCCTAGCTCCCATACCGCAGTCGTGTTCTCGTGCTGGAGCGTCCAGTTCGGCTGCGGGAGTACGTGCCTTCGAAACCATGCTGCCACAGTTCGCCCACCGGTTATCCGAATATGTGCAGGCGTCCCCCGGGCCGACACTACGCTTTCTTTAGGGGTGCACTGTCCTCGGTAAGCAGCCCACGCCATGGAGGTCCCGTCGAACCCTGCGGCCACAAGGAAACCCTGAAAAGGAGACCTGGGTCCCTCCCATGGCGGCACTTCTTTTTTTCCATGTGACATCCCGAAGCACCTTTCAGGTGGGCACGCCATCAGATTTGGGAGAAACGCTTCTTTCCCAGTGTTGAGGCCCCGTAATCGCCGAGTGACAGGCCGGAAGGTCGCATGTAGCTATTTTAACGGTAGGTACACGGCAAAAGCTCTAGCCTGCCTCCCACACCTGTGGCGGATTCTCTGCACCAAGGCCATCTGTGGTTGGACAAGGCACGCTCAGAGATTATGCCTAGAAATACCTATGGGGCCCCCTTTCAATATGCGAACAGTGCGACGAAGGGAATGAAGGAGCTGTAATGATACCGGCGGCATGACGACATAGCGATGACGAAGCTAAAACGATTACAAAGGTACAAAGGTATGACAATGCTGGAATGACGGTAACTGTATGAGGACGATTGCGTGTCGACGACGGCATGACGACAGTGGGATGACGTGTGTGGAATAATAACGAAAGAATGGTGATGACGATGTAAACACAGGGGCACGACGACAACGGGATGACGGTGGTGGAATCACCACGACAAAAGGACGAAGATGAAAGGACCATGACTAATGGCGATGATGGAATGATTACGACGGACTGATGAAGTTGGAATGACCACATCAACGGGATGACGACGATGACATGACAACGATGGCGTGTTAGCACTGGAGCTCACGTCCTACATATACGTTCATCAGCCGCCACCTCGGTTTGCCTCGATTCGCACTGTATCCAGTGTTCGTTTGCACTACATTTGCCCTGCACCGGTCAATCGTCCATCCCTGTACAGCCAGAGCCAGCAGGGATGACAATGGTGCGAAGACGACAGCGTGTTGACGACATTACTTTCAGTATGAGCCGCGCATTCGCCAGAGCTATTCGGCTGGATAGCACCCAGCGGGAACAGCGGGATAATCGAAGGAAGGGACAGAGAATGGGGCTTCGCTTTGGAACGACAAATTAAAATCGGTATAAGAATCTGCTTGGGCCTCTAGGTATGTGCTGGCTGTTGTGTTGCCGAGCAGACAGCATGGGTCACTGCGTTTGTTCTCCGAACAGACAACTTGCTGATGGCTGCTGTCTGGCCTAGTAGACGACTTCGGCAACTCGCGTGATATTGTTACGTAACCATTCTTGTCCAGTCAAGCGATCGCTGTTCTTTCTTTTCTTTATTTCAGGAATAGAAGAAAATACGCCGATAAATTTACAGAAGGAGGTCCCAGAGCTCAAGGCTGCATAGTTATTTCCTGTGAGTAAGTTATGTAGACAATAGATTTGCAGTACAAATGCAGATATACGAACAATAGATGTGGAGCAGAAAAGCAGTAAAATGCAGATAGTGAAAATATCAGAAGAGAGAAGGAAACAGTTAAAACATCAGTCCTTACAATATACATGAACAAATGCATGACAGAGATTCAAAGGCTTAGGTATTCAAAGGCTTAGGTAGCAACTCCTTTGTGAAAATTGCTTATGAGGAAGAATGCTTAATGTGTAATCTGAGGCGATTCCACAATGATAACGCAGTAAAATAAGCAGTATGCCTTCCATAGTTCGAGTGTACTGAAGGCAACAAAAAGTTTCCATCAGAGGCAAATCTGGTTGAGATAAGGGCAATAAAACATTGGATGAAATTAACACTCTACCTCCGAGCACCATCTTCCTTTCTACCTCCGCCATCCTTCTGTTTCTTATCTTCTTTCTCCAACACTGCTGACGGATGTTCTGGTGTCAGCCGTGCTCTAGACAGTTGCGGTGCGGTCAGCAGTTTGTCCTCTCCTCAGTCATCAATATCTCTCTTGCTTTCTCTCAATCACGCAACCTTAGCCACTATGGCACACACTTACGCTAATCGAATCCTAGTTTCATGCCACGGCGCAGGCGAATTTCTGGGGAGGATGCTGCGTATAAGAAAACATGCCCCCCTTTTCAGCTTGTCCCAGAAGGACGGCGTATATAGGGTGTTATAGCTAACGGCAGCCAAGCTTCTAAGAAAAAATACATTTAAAAAGAGGGTGCAAGATACAATTTCAAGAACTATTACGTTCGGTCGTCAGACATTTGACGACCGAACATAATAGGTCTTATAATCTGCACCGTAATATTGAATCTTTTTCTTTTCTTTAGACAGCTTGGCTGACTTTAGCGAGGATACAATGTATAGTGTGTCTACATCAGATCTACGCTAAAGCAATTATCTTCGGCTTATTTCGACGTAGTGCCAGTAGACAGTGGAAAGGTACAAATTTATTTATTTGATCCATGCCTTTGATCAATACCTTTAAGTGGAAAATCAATTCCGCCGTGAAACGCGTTAGAAGTGTCCCATAGATGGGTGGGCATTTCTTTATTATTTGAATGTAACACAATAACTCTTTCCCATGGAAAGAGGCTTTTACAAAAGTGAGTATGACGCCTTTATTGTCGTCCAGGCGTGTTCTGACTCATTTTGTTAATCTACGTGAAAGCGGGCGGCGAAGCGCACCGAATGAGCGACGGCACATCAAATTCGTTTATCCACGACACTGTAAAAATGTCTCCACCCTTAAGGGTGTTTTCTCGTCGCACTTTTCTTGACGCACCGTTCGTTCGTCCGTCCGTACGTCCATTGGTCCCTTGGTTCAGTGGTGTGTCTAGCCGCCATCTTCATCTTCGGTCATCGCCATCGCCATTTTTCACGTGTCTCTCTCCCGCTTAATTACCGGCGATCCTCGTCATTACTGGGAACAAGTTTCGCTTGTTTTGCAAACAAACAAATACAAACCTCATGCAAGCACCTGGGTTCTGTCGAGCTCGTACGAGGGACATTCCGAAAGTAAGTGTCATCATTTATTTAAGAGAGAAGATGGTGCACCAGGTGAAACAAACAATCGCCATAAGGAACCACGTCCATTGCCGGTTCAACGACAGAAGGAGCGTCAGTGGGGGAGGAATGATGCATGCGCAGAGCGCCGAAGAAGAGAGAGTACCAGCAGCCCGGCGTGATCGATCGAGGTTACAAATCACGATGGCAGACAGACGTGTGGTGACAACGTGGTGGCCAATGGAAGTGCGTGCCGTTATCCGGCATGAATGGGCACGTGGGACTAGTGTGTCCGTCATCCGTGGACGCCCACAGATCGTCTATGGTGAAGAGGTCATGCCTCAAGCCGCGCATCGCGGTGCACCGAGTTTTACCAGGGTGGTTTCTTCAAGCTAACTGCGCACTAAATGTCTGAATGTCGGTGGCGACTATGTGGGAAAATAGCGCGAGGCGTATGGTTCATGATGCCATGGTGTATTTTTTTTTTTGCAATAAGGTTTTTGTGTGAAAATAAATGACGAAACTTACTTTCGGGACATA
Organism: Dermacentor andersoni; assembly: GCF_023375885.2. Taxonomy (NCBI): domain Eukaryota; kingdom Metazoa; phylum Arthropoda; class Arachnida; order Ixodida; family Ixodidae; genus Dermacentor; species Dermacentor andersoni. The sequence continues at coordinate 109,458,223 of NC_092815.1, forward strand.
CCTCGTATACGCAGGTATGAAGAGCTTCTTGGTAAAATTACCAGCCCCACCAAGTCGTGTACAGCTTTCTTCACCTAGCAATAATTTGTTGCCCGATTGTCAGCAACACACAATATTTTGGGCGGAACACACCGCGCGTCTTGTTCTTGTCGTCATCGCTGTTGTCGCTGTTGTTATTCTCGCGTTCGAAGCGTAAGCGGCTCTTGTTCCCCCCTCCTCTTGCTCCTCAGTCTGAGAGATCGGTACTCCTCCTCCCTCCCTAACGAAGCGCGCATTATTAAGTCCAGTAGCTCCACACGCTGTCGGTGCTATTCTTCCGGAAATGATACGTAGCTTTCGGAACCGCATTAATAATTGCGTACAAAAGACGTGCGGAAAGACGTATGTATTTATCCTGCTGCATAATGGAAACGTTTCGGTGGGTCGTCACCGTCTTTCTTACTAATACCGCGTATGCTGCATTTGCGGCTTAGAACGCAAACCTAAGGCTTTGCGAGAGACATAATAGCCGCTGACACCGGAACAGCAGCAACTGCAGCTAATCCGGGGCCCACGATATAGCATTGCTGAGCACGCAGTTCCGTCGCCAGAGCGCCAACCCTGCAACTGAGGGTCCCAGGCTTCATTTCCGGCTCGACTAGCAGGGCGCGTAGGGATCACTTGCCTTTTCTTTGCAAACTGATGGCGCGTTAGGAACGTCCCTGGCGAGATCTACACATTGTCAGCGATTCTGCACAAAAACTGCGAGACTAGATGTGCAGTTTTCTGCAAGATCCGGTAGGCCATCGATTACACACATCGCCTCGAGTTCTTGTAAATCTACGAGAGTTCGATCGAAGCACACTTGATGCACACCACACAACTATAGAAATTAGGGTGGGTCGCTCCACCTACACACTGCCTCCTTGCGGTTTAACAATCCAAGTTCCCCCCTATGACCTTAACTGTGACGTAATTTATATGCGCCGCCAATGACTAACACGGGCAGAATGACGACGAGAAAGGCATGCACCGCGCTCCGCAATCGAACCAGTGAGCTCGTGTTCATCTTATCGGAGAGTTTGATCTGCGTTTAAGCCTCATCGTCACCATCAGCATCAGCAGCAGTGGTAGCCTATTTTGTGTCGGCTTTAGGACGAAGGCCTCTCCCAATGATCTCTAACTGGCGCTGCAAAAGCGCCAATGCGCCTTTTCAAGGCGACTGAACTAATTGAGCGGTTGTGACTATATATATATTATGAAGAAGAAGAGAGTACGGCGTGTGTTGAATAAGGACAGTATACATACTTCATTGACGTTGCGGCTGGTGAACTAGGCAAAACGTCAGTGAAGTATATATATATATATATATAGCTGAAGGCGAAGTTTTTGAAGTAAGAAGCCCCTGAAAACCTCCTAGATATTCCAAATGGCACCAACAACGCGAAGGCGCCTTCAATTTGTGATAGTTTTGATATAGACCCTTGTGCGTCAAACTTCGCACGCTGAATGTGGAACCGGTTTTGGACAGCATACAAATCGTGTGTAATGGCTAGGCTCGTATAGTGTATTATAAAAAATATCCTCTACGATGAGTTTTTCGTGAAAACAAATTCACTATCTTTCAAAACCCACGCCTGCTTCAAACTCCTTTCTAGGGGTACTGGTTTTCGTCGTCTCATTCCTGCTTATGATGATATGGTGTATACGTGAAGACTCACAGCAACGTAATTTTGCTTTGCCTAAACTCGTTACAAATGAGTAGTGTATGCCACCACACCAACTGTACAACCATTGCATAAGACTGTGTGCCACCTGCTTGTGTACTTCGCCAGGCTTGTGTACATCCGAGAGCCCTTGATCAGATCGTCCGTCCGCCACAGTGACCGGCACACTGACTCTAGCACGGGGATTCAAGATGACGGTCCTCACCGAACCTTATCAGACTTCCTGCACGATGTAGGGTTACTCTCATGCTTATAAAATCATTTTACTAAGCCTTAAGGCCAATAACCCCTTTAAATAAAACCGATGCCATCTTGGCAGAGTTGGAGGACTGGTGTTCGTCTACATTTTTATTAACGATCTTTAAATAGCACCTTAGCAGACAACGCGTGCAGCTGGTTGTTAATGGGTGTGACGGAAATTTTGGCACATCGCCTCCGAGATTTTCAGCGCGCCGCCAGCGCAGCCGAATCTCGGAGGTCACACCCAGGAACTACGCTGCGTGTGTCTCAACCTTCGGTGTGCGGCGTCATTTCTGGCAAGAGGTGATGGCGACGTTTTCTTTTAGTTTCGGCAGCAAAAACGTTTCCGCGAGCTCTTCGTGACGCGTCTTCTCGTATTTTAAGCTTACGCTATCTGAAACTTGGCTTTCTTTACGCAGCCCCAAACTCTGTCGCAGTCGGACGGAATGTGGCTAGGCACTTTCACTATGGTGTTTGTGCGGCCGATAGTATAAATTGTTTGCGTTCGTCTTGGAAAGCACGGCCACTGGGCAGAAACCTAGCTTGCAGTATTGCTTTGCTTGTTTCACCAACTTCGCCCAAGCCTTACATTGCAGGTACAGAAAACGTCTCACATAATGGTCCATGTCAAAAACAAAACATAAAACCAAAAAACAACGAAATATGCGCAGTTTTTGTAAGCACGTGCTTTTGTTTCACGTTGAGTCTTTCGTGTTTACGCCAACGGTGGCAAATGGCTACGTAGGGCCAGTTGGAGCTTCGGCGAAGGCGCGTCCACAGCATAGGCAAAACACTGCAAGTTTCCCGAAACAACGGTATAGTGAAACGCGCAAATTAACTTCTGCCGCTGCCTCGACGAGAAATAATCGCGCGGACAATGCGGGGGAAGTATTGCCGGAAACTAACGCACCCTTCCATACACCCTTATTGTTGAGAGCCAATTTTCTTTTTTTTCCCTTTTTTTCTCTTTTTTCTTCTTTTCTTTTGTCGGCATTACTTTCCCTGTTGGCGCCGAGCGGCGATAAGCGCGACAATCACGAATACGCAGACGTCGCCGACAGTGTCGCGCGCACGGGCGTGTAGGGGGCAGATGCAATCTAAGCGGGGCGTGTTCATTAACAGCGAGACTATCGCGGCTCGCGGGCTGACCGCTCACTCCATTAGGGCCGCTCGCGGTATTAATTAACGGCCCCGCGGTGTTGCAGCCCTGACCTCGCGAGACCCGCGGCTTCATTTGTCATCCGCCGCGGTCGCGTGCCCCCTATACCGCTATGTCACCGAGCGGCCTCGCGTGAGTATAGCCACGCAGCAGCGAGCGGCTGAAAACTGGATCACGGCTGTGTCCCTGCCCTGGCTCCTGCCTGTGTACGAAAGCGGGCGGTAATCTCTTCGCTATAAAATCGTGATCGCACTAGTGAGAACGCTGCCTTGACATTGAACTTTTCCGCTACCGGCCTCATAGCGCATTCGCACTCTTCTGACTGGCACCGGGCCACAACTAATGAAAGATCGGAAAGGTGTACTTGAAGAGAAGACTCTGAATCTATTTGCCGAAGGGAAGTGGGGACGGAATGGCCAACTTTAAGGGGAGCCTCACGTGTGATGCTCCGTGCGAGTTAAGGGTCTCCCTGTAGCGTATGTAGAACTCGCAACCAGATGCGGTCTTTGGTATATGCTTGTCGTTCCGAAGTCATTTTCGATTTGGCTTTGCGCGAGACTCCGCTGACCCCAAGCAATTTCTCACTAATTGCGCGTCTAGTAGAGCGGTGACGAAGCATGAGGCATGGCGAGATCGATCACAGACGAACCGAGGCAGCCTTGGCCTCGAGGCTTCAGGCCACTGAGGAATTAAGGAAGAGCTGCAATGGAACAAGGAGGGAACGTCGCAGGATAAAACTGAAGCAGGGAATGAAATTGAAGCCGTGCCAAACACTTTGTAGTCGGGTCACGGTAACAGTTAGTGTCATCCACGTGCCTCCCCCGCCGCGCTCGGCGCACGCTCCCTTCCGAAAAAAAAAAAAAGAAGACAACGGGTGCGACAGCAAGGTGCGGCTGCCGCATCCGCCCGTTGCAAAACGAAGACGATCAGTTAATAGGTCGCAACAAACTATACCGAATTTACGTCAATGCATATCAGGAGAAAGTGCGAACAGAGCGCGGTTGGCAAAACACCCGAACGAGCGCGCATCGAGTAAAACTGCTACCAGAAGCCAAGCACGCTTGGCCGAGTCCGCCGAGTGCATGGGTCACGTGTTTGGCCACCACCGCCTTTTTTTTTTTTTTCTTGTTTGACAGAGAGAGAGAGAGAAAGCGAACGAAGGGGATGGCTTCACGGAAAGTTGCCTTGCCAGGACTGGCTGAGTAACGTTATGCCCGCTCCTACTTCATTTTCTTCCCTCCGTGCTTCAGGTGTATAAGCGCCCACCGTTCGCCTAGCGTTAATCGCGCGTCAAAATCACGAGTATAGTCAGTCGGGTCACGTACGTCGAGTGCTCGCGGCAAAGTGGAGCGCGCCGTTCCGGGTTGCGCACCGGGGCGCGGTCCGGGAATAATTCGAGGGCCATTTCGATCGGGGACCCCCGCTCGACAGCGGTGTATATATCAGCGTGACGCAGTGCACTGGACTGTCCGATCGAAGCAGGCAATATGTCACCATGCACTGCACCGCGGTGTCGTTTCCGGCACCGCGTAGTACGTTGTGTCGTCGTGCGCTCTCGTGAGGACAAATAGAGTGCTGGCGACTCAGTTTGGACGAGCACGCTCCGTCTCCCATATTTATGTCAATTTTTCTAGGGTTCGCCTACTCCCAGAAAAGTGTTCGCTTACTCTGTTTGCAGCGTAAACCATTCGGCACGTTTCGTTACCGCGTCACAGTATCTATCCAGAACAAACAAGGGCACTGTTTTCAAATAAATGATATTACCCTTCTAAAATATGGCCTAAAATAGCATGGTATGGTATGGCACGATGAACTATATTCGGGTCCTGAAGATCAGCCTTTACCATGATGAATTCACTGTCCACGTCATTCCAAATACATCGTTCAAATTACGATTTGTCATGGCGCTCTTTGGCCGTACCTGGCCCTTGCGCCATTAAACACCACATATCATCAAGATCAATATTTAGGTTGATGCAGGCGACTCTCACGTCGGGAGAGTAAGGTTTAACTTTTCCGCCGTATCGTGCGCCTACTGGACGGCCTGTACTTGATCGAAAAGAACTCGACTGGGAAGGACTCGTCGCCACCAGTTTCGTTCCTTGTCACAGTCTGTAAAAGACACGGGACACTGCCAAAGCATATGATCCAGGGCAATGATGCCATTGCACTTCTCGAAATTGATCGGTACCTCTCTTTCTGAATATGGCTTGTTAATAAAGTTTAGACTCGGATAAGTTTTTGTCTGTAATAGTCTCAGAGTCACCGCTTGAGCTCTATTGAGCTTAGCGTGTGGCACTGGAAATCCCTTCTGTTCATGTATTAATGCTTCGTAATTTCATTATATGTAAGTAATTGGTCCCTGTTCTCCTCCTGTGTATTATTATGGTTCTTGTCGCGCTGTGCACGAATAGTAAGTCGTCATGCAGCTGCGCTAGCCATCTCGTTTAAATTCTTCTGAGATGGATCGACAGACCCCATGTGTGCAGGAAACCAGCGGATTTCGATCTCTTGGCTGTCCATCTCACCGATCAGCTGGGCAGCCCTTTTGGTTGCAAAGCCTTTGGTAAAGTGTCTAATAGCAGTCTTAGAGTCACTGTAAATTCTCGTCCACTTATTATTCCTTAAAGCCATTGCTATCGCTACTTGTTCCGCGACTGTCGTGTCTTTAGTCAGTAATAGCATCCCGAGTGATCCATCTGCATCCACTACTACTGCCGTAAAGGCTTTATTTCTACTGATCCATGCAGCACCTAAAAAAGCCGCATGTTTTTTGTCGTGTCCTACCTGCTGCAGGAGAGCTTTGGCCCTTGCCTTTCTTCTTTTCAGGTAGTGCACCGGTTGCATTTTTCGGGGAGAAGGAGTCGTCTTGATTATCTCTATTATGCTGCCTTTTAGTTCTACTGTGTTTTCACGAAATTTTGGATTCGGTTGGGTGCCACCTTACCTCTTCGAGTATTGCTCCACCTGACCTTGTTCCAAAGAGCCTCTCTCTGAGAGCGATTTGCTTAGCTTCAATTATCTCGGCTATTGTGATGTGGAGCCCCACCTTCATTAATTTATCCTCCGGCGTGTTAACCGGTAACCCCACTGTGGTTTTGACAAGCCTTTCAATTAATCTCTTCAACTTGTTTAGCTATGTTTTGTCCAACTGAGCATCCCAGCTACATATGAGAAGTGACACAAGGCGAAAGCGTGGACCAGTCTCATGGCGCTCTCCTCACCCAACCCTCTGCGTATGTTAGCTATTCTCCTTAGCAATCTTATTACCTTGTCAGTCTTGCTTGTGATGTGTTGCATTTTTCTTCCGTTTGCCCCGTTTGCCTCCAGGAATAACCCTAAAACTCTAATGGATTCTACTTGCCTAATAGATGTGCCTGCCTTCGTGGTTAATAGTAACCTGTGTTCTTCCTCTGGAACATATCCCGTCGGTTTTCTACCCCTTCTCCTGTTATTCAGTACAAGGAGTTCAGACTTGTCAGCAGATCACATGAGTCTCATGTCTTCTAAAATGGACTCTACCTCATAAATGCTCTTCTGAAGTCTGCTTCCCGCCTGTCCCATACTTCCTTCTGCGGACCATATAGTCACATCGTCTGCATATATGGTAAAGTGAATGCCCTCTATCCCTTTTAATCCCATTGCCCCTTTTGGCATGGCCAGCTTGAAAAGCATATTAGCAGGGAAGACGTTTGGGCGTGTTGGTGGGATACGTACAAACTGGGATACATAGCGCAAGAAAGACACAGGGACAAGCAGGAACACGGGACGAGCGCTCCGTGTTCCTGCTTGTCCCTGTGTCTTTCTTGCGCTATGTATCCCAGATTGAAAAGCATAGGTGACAAGACCGACCCTTGTGGCATTCCTCTGTCGTCGATATTCATCTCCGTTGATTTAACATCCCCGAATCTAAGGTGAGCTGAGCTATTGCCAAGAAAGCTTTTAACCACTTAATAGAGTTTTCTGTCCAATCCCTGTTTGGAAATGACTTCAAGTATTGCTCTACGCTTAATTCTGTGAAAAGCTTTTTCGACGTCCAACACAAAGAGAGCTCGAGTGCTCTTTGGTTTGGCTAAGAGCAGTTGATCTTTGATTAACAACATGGCATCTTGTGTGTGTGTGGAGAAGCCTGGTCTGAAACCAATCAGATTATATGGCAGGATGTCATTCTCCTCCACATATTTCATTAACCTGTTCAATATGACATGCTCCATTGTCTTCCCTAGACATTATGTTAACAAAATTGGCCTATGGTTATCCAAGTTGAGTTGTCTTGCCGGCTTTGGTAATATGGTGGTACTGGCCGTCCTCCACTCCTCTGGGTATACCCCATCTTTCCATACCTCATTAATGTGGTCAGATATTATATCGCTTCGTCGTCCAAATTCTTAAGCAATCTGTTAGAGATGCCATCCGGGCCCGCTGCTCACCTACTATTCAAATCATACAGTGCCGTGCGTACCTCACTTTTTGGTGAATACTGATCCGTATAGTTGCATCCTACCTCTAAGTAATCGGGATAACTTACTTCCTGGTCCTCTTTCCTGAGAGGCGAGTATTTAGCTGCCAATTGCTCCATTATGCTCTCTGCGCTTGCAGTGTGACTTTCCTGGTGTACCAGCCTTTCCACTGCCGTATACGTCTATTCGATTTAGTGCCTTTTTTGTTGAGCAGATGTCTGAGCAGACTCCAAATGCTTCCACGTTTTATCCCTCCATCTACACATTTACACACCTCATCCCATTTTTGTTTCTGCAAATAACGTGCGTGCTCCTCGATATCCACATTGAGCTGAGCAATTCGTTTCCTTAGTCTTCTGTTTAAGCGTTGCGATTTCCATCTTTGTAAAATCGATTACTTGGCTTCGATCAAATGCGCCAATCTACTGTCAACTTGTAGAGTCGTTGAGCGGAAATACAGGTGGGAGGAAACGGAGTGGACAGGACGGACGCTCACTTACAACTGAAGTTTAATTGAAGGTCTTCCAGGGAGCGGAGGGCAGCACATGCGCAATCAAAAGGCTGATACAAAGCTAAAGCATAATCACATTAAAAAATACTAACGCCAAAGGAGATATCTACCTTCTTTATCCGTCAAGTCAACGGACGGGACACTGACACACGTGCCCGGTTGTGGGTATATCCGGCCAGCCTCATTAATTTCTCTCGCCAGCCTGTCATTACACTAGTTTAAAATGGATGCATTTCTAAATAGCGGAGTGCAACCGCAATCTTTGATGTGTGCAGGTAGGCGCATACCACCCGCAACAGCCTTTAAAGACATCGAGTGCTCCCTGAGTCGGTAGTTTATACGCCGACCCGTTTGCCCAATGTAAACTTTACCGCAGCGGAGTGGAACCTGGTAAACGACCTCAGTGGCGCAAGTCACCAGGGGGTTTACATGTCCCTCCCCACATGCATTTTTCGCACTTTCCTTTTCGCTACGATTACGTATTAGAAAGCACAACCTCGCGAGCTTACAGGGGGGCTGTGAAAACTACGTCCACCTCATGCTTGCGTCCTTTCTCCAGGTTGTGCGAAACTGCATGTATGTGACGCATGACCACAACCTTTCTTGGTTTCCGCTTTACCTGTGTGGTTGCGGCGGTTGCCAAAAAAGGTTGTGGTTATGCCTTACATACATGCAGTTTCGCACAACCTGAAGAAAGTAGGACGCAAGCATGAGGTGGACGTAGTTTTCACAGCCCCCTGTAAGCTCGCGAGGTTGCGCTCTCTAATACGCAATCGTAGCGAAAACGAAAGTGCAAAAAATGCACGTGAGAAGGGACATGTAAACCCCCTGGTGACTTGCGTCACTGAGGTCGTTTACCAGGTTCCACTCCGGTGCGGTAAAGTTTTACATTGGGCAAACTGGTCGGCGTATAAACGACCGACTCAGGGAGCACTCGGCGTCTTTAAAGACTGTTGCGGGGGGTATGCACCTACCTGTACACATCAAAGATTGCGGTTGCACTCCGCTATTTAAATATGTATTCATTTTAAGCTAGTGTAATGACAGACTGGCGAGAGAAATTAATGAGGCCTGCCAGATGTACGCACAATATGCCACGTGTGTCAGTGTCCAGTCGGTTGCCTTGACGGATAAAGAAATTATATGTCTCCTTGAGCGTTAGCACTTTTTGCATGTGATTATGCTTGAGCTTTGTATCGGCCTTCTGACTGCGCATGTGCTGCCCACCGCTCTCTGGAAGACCTTTAATTAAACTTCAGTTGTAAGTGAGCGTCTGTCATGTCCACTCTGTTTCTTCCCGCCTGTATTTCCGCTCAATGAAACTACATGATGCACCAACTGGCCCAACAGTCTACGCTCCTGTACTGTCAACTTGTTCCACCTCTTCCTCTGTCTCTATAGCCTTAGTTCGTGCAACCAAGTCGTCCCTAAGCTGAGATACCCACTCTGGTAATCTTATTTGCTCCTTTATACCTGTTTCTGCTCTGCCTTTTCTGATTTCTCTAAATTGATCCCAGTCTTTGCAAGAGAAATGACTTACCTCCACCCCCGTCGTTTCCACCATTATGTGTAGTATATAATGGTCGCTCCCTAGATCCGCGCCAGAGTTGATCCAGTCAGCCCTGCGTAAGTTATAAGTGAAGGATGAGCCCGGGGTTGTATCCCTACACGTGTAAGTGCCACACCTAGTAGGATAGGATGGGTCCATGATAAGAGAGAGGCCTAAATTCGTGGCGAGATGCCAGATTACTTCCCCTTTCTTACTACTCCATCAATAACCCCAAGATTGGTGTGGGGCGTTGAAGTCCCCTCCTGTTATGAGGAACGCACTTTTGGCTACCCCCATGGCATTCTTAAAAATTGCTCCGAAGCTCTGTCTCGTCTCTCTCGGACTGCTATATATGTTGAGGCAGAACAAGCTTTGCGTTTTACCTATGTGCCTTTTAGGACCATTTCTATCAATATGTATTTAATTTTGCTCGTCCCTAATTCTAAATCATGCTATATGTAGGGAATTTTCTTGTCAATTAGGGTGGAAATCCTTCTGCCCGGTTTGTTGGCTTTGAAAACCGAGTTAAAGCCGGACAGCCCGATCTCATCCACTAGAGTTTCCTGCAGCATTGTTAATTTCGGCTTATTTCCAATCGTTTTGATTATATGTGCTAGCGACACTATTTTTTGCTGAAATGCTGTGCAGATCCACTGCCACAAACTAAGTATTTTTCTGTTTTCCATTATTAGTGCCATTACCCCCTGACTCGCTACCCTCTGTCACTGTCCTCTTGTCTGTACCACCTACCACTCGTTGGAGTGTTCTAGCGCTTTCGGCTTCCGAGGGCATATAATCCTCATACTCTGCTTGGGCCTCTAGCCTTTTCAGCCTTTTCTCTGCTATTAACTTCCACTTCCATGTTTTGTCCACCTTAAAATTAATGCTGTCTACCGTGTCCTTTAGGCCCCTAAACGCATTTCTAATCTCCTCCAGAACCGCTTTTTTTCTTTCTGTTCCCCCTTTCCCTTCCCCCAGTGTAGGGTAGCAAACCGGACGCTCGTCTGGTTGACCTCCCTGCCTTTCCTCTCTTTGCTATCTCTCTCTCTCTCTCTTCTCCAGAACCGAGCACATCGATTCCACCTCCGGGACTACAGCTCTGTTTTTGGGCGCCGGTGTGCCTTCTTCCTCCTGGCTGTTACTTCCACTCACAGGCTTAGCTGTTGCCACACTGCCGCTTTCTGCACTCAACTCATTGTTAATTTCCTGCACCTGCTTCTTAAGTTCTTCATTTGCTTTCTTTAGTGATATAACTTCAATGATCAGCTCTTCTACTCTGGCATCATTGTTTTGTTCCTGCGAGGCTATTGCACCTGTGAGTTTCGCAGTACCTTTGACTTTCTCGGCGCAGGTCTCTCCTGGCTCCTTTTTCTTGTTTTGTCTTCAGCTCCTGCTCTTCGAAGCGCACCTGCGCCTCCCGAGACTTAGAACGGTTTCTTCCCCTCGATGCTGAACACTGTCTTGATCTTTATGTGCTTCTTGAGAGTGAGCACCGCCCAGAGGGGTTTCTTTTGTCGGTTGAGTGGATTCCATCTCGGTCTCCACTTTGGAGCGTTTTCTTCTTACTCTTGCTACATAATGCTATTTGGTACCGCTGCTTTCAAGCCTTGTCACCTGTGGGGTTATCTTCACCACGGAACTTGCATTTGGGAGAGCAGATATGATCCTCCCCTGGGTCTTGCATACCACATCCCCTGCACTGCACAACATCAGGTATGTGGCAAGCGTCTGATCTGTGTCCGATTCTTCCACATGCGTAACATACGTCAAATTGCTTCCTATACAGATAGCACCTCACGAGGGTTGACCCATATTCGATGAAATTGGGCACCCTGAATCCGTCGATAAGCACAATAACCAAGCCCGCGTACCTTTGATAGGTTGTGCAGCCAAGGCTGCTGGGTTGTATTCATGCGCAATCTTTTTCGTGCTTACACTTTGAGTGTCATTGAGGTTCCCTCTTCTAATGTTCACTTGCGCGTATAGCGGGGGGGGAAGGCGGCGGGGGGGCGGGGGGGGGGGGGCGTTTCATGAGCGCTCACTTCATATTCCGCCTCCATGACCGTAATAGACTTGATTCTCACATACCTCTTGGCATGACCGGAGTGTGGTGCATTAACCACCACGATATTCTGAGTGAAGTTGGGGCAGACGATGTCTTCCTCCGCTTGGTCTGCTGTAAGTCCGGCCGCCTCGACGATCGCTTCTCCAATAGCTGTGCCGACCGTGCTCAGGTTGAGGCCTCCCCGAGGCCTAACGATGATTTTCCTGTTCTCCTCCGGCAGTTGCGGCATCTTTGGCGACTTCAGAATCCAGCGCTTGAGCTTGACGACCGCAGCGGCACCTTTGTTGGCGATCTCCTTTCCTTGTAATTCTTGGGTCAAATTGCCGGCTTCACCAGCTCCCCAGGTCTTTTTCGCAGATCGCGATCTTCGGTTGGTGACCGCCTGACAAGCCATTCTTTTCTTGCCATCTTCAGTCTCCGAGGAGAGTTCGTACCGTTCGTACGTGTATCATACGTGTGTTAGACCTACGTGGCGTTAGGCCCAGGGTGGCGCCCACGTACGATGCACAGAAAAGAGGTGATAAAAGTCCAAAAACCTCTGGCCCACTTTGTCCAAAGGTAACCACCGATTCGCGTTAACCTCACGAATCCGATGATGTGCTTGAATGCGTATTCCTGCAACAATTGCTTGCAGAATCATTCAAAAAGGAGGAACCGGTGCAAGGGGCACGTTCGCTAACTTCTGCTTCTTCTATAATTTAATTACCCACCACTAGACTGTGTAGCTGATCAATCGATATCTCTTTTTCACAAGTGCTGAGAGAAATAGTGGAAGTCTGCAAACAGCGTAAGCACGGCTATAGTTCGCCACAAAGCAAATAAGAGTCATTAAAGCCGCAAAAAGCCGCACTGTTTCCAGCAAATATGCTTGAGTGAAACTTTATCGAAACTCCATCCGACAGGCGAAACTCGATTTAAACGCGCTAAATACATTAGCTCAAGACGTAAACTATGTACGTTTATTTTCCTAAAAATTTTTTTTCGTCCTTTTCTGAAACCGTATGCTATGCGGTCGACGAAGCTCCAATGTGTGCTTGTTTGTCAACGACATTGAACTACTAAGGAGTACAGAGGACCATACTATAGCTCGAGGAGACAAATATGAAGTGTACATATATATATATATATATATATATATATATATATATATATATATATATATATATATATATATATATATATATATATATGGTTTCAACAGAGAAGTAAACATAAGGTGCTGTTGAAAGGAGCCGTATTATGTGTGTCGTTCCTTTATTTTTTTTGTCCGAATTCAATGCTGTATGCAGCATTTATATATATTTTTTTTTCCTTGTAAGATGGCATAAAAAGAGTAAGCTACAAGAGAACAGTAAATTCGGTTCTGAGATACCGCCGGAACACGGAACGAACTGCGCACAAACCAAACAATTCTCTTTCGTTATATCGTAGAATCTTCACACTTGATGGCGCCACAGTATGATGTGAGAGCACACATGCGTGCAGACGTTACAGGAACTTCAAAGCAGTCGGAAATACACATATCTTTCCCTCGGGTGTTGATGGCTCAGCAACTGTACTGGTCAACAGTGTGACAACGAGGGAAGCCTCAGCCCATGCTTTCTACAACAAGATTTCTCTTCAACGAGACAACTATTTTCGTTGGCAGTGTTTATATAGCGAATTGCTTCTCTGATAGTGTTTATACTGTAGTGAATTATTCCTCCTGGAGCAAGGAGAATAATCTTGTACGAAAGAACAAGGTCAGAGATGGGTAACAAAAATTGAAACGTTAAAAAAGAAGCATCAACTGGGAAAGTGATAGGTGGTTGGCTGCTGCGCGTTCTAGGAAGTAGGGCTCGAGAAAAAAGAAAGGGGGGGGGGGTGGAACCAGTAAAGAGCCGTCGCGTGTAAGTATAGACGTTTACGATGCGATGGGGGACTAAATTTTCCTCGAAAATAAAAATTAAGTAGACAGGATCAGGACGGTCGTAGAACATTGTAAAGAGAAGAAAAGTAAACAGGCTCAGCTCTATCAAGACGGTGTCCAGTTAGGAGTTGAAAGTATAAACAGGAAAGCAAAGCGATGACTGCAAACTCATATACACGTCTTGTCGGAAGTTTGTGAGAGAGAAAAATGCTGCGACTGATCAAGTATCTTAATCACAATCATGCAACTTTGCAGTTCCGCTCCAATCAGCAGAGGACTGCAAGACAAAAGGTCTTAGCTTGTCGAGCTCGCGAGCCCTACACAATTTGAGAGTGGTGTAAAATAAAGTCATGGAAGGACACGAAAAGTGAACATAAGAAAGATTACATACAGTATTGCAATGGGTATGCATAACGAAAGCAGAGAGCAAAGAAAAAAACTTGACTTGTCAAAACAAAAGAAATAAAGCAAATGATCAAAGAATAAAATGAAAAGCAACTAACTACACCCTCGCATTCATGATAAAACAATGTATATTTCACAATGTATATTTCGCATTCATTGTACAAGATGACAATGCAGTTCAGCATCAACACACGATCCTATGTTTAAGCCCGCAAGTATATAATTGAGCCGTTCGGGTAAATATTGTTTAAGCATTGTGATCCGTAATTTGTGCCTGGTGCGCAAGTGCAAAAATATCTCATACTGCCTAAAGGGTATGATAGTTTGTGAAGCGCCAGTTGATTTGTATCAGAAATGATTAAAATGTTGCGTCCAAGTCCATGTTTGTAGCGAATCGAAAGACAGTCAGAAAATTATCTGGACGGGGGGAGTCTCTATGGGTTTTAAATATAACTCTTAGGGCCCTTTCTTTTATTTCCTTTCTTTTTAAATATCATAAAGTTTGTTAAGGCTCGTATGGGTAGCAGCTCCTCAAACAAGATGACAGTAACGTATATGCGACATGAAAGATGACTGAAAGAGCAGTTTCACCTTGGTAGGAAAAGATGTTCCATGGCTATATAAAATACCAACAATGCGAACAAGCTGAAGGCTGATGTAATCAACATGTGTGTCCCACTGTAAGTAGCCTATCTGAATACCATAGACCTCGCATCTTAAATATGGTTAGGATTTCGGTATCTGTACCCTTGGTTACTATTTCGGACAGCTTGGCTCACAATATTTTGCAACATGCGAACGTAAGCCTCACCTAAATTATCGGCTGTTGTTGTTGTTGTTGTTGTTGTTGTTGTTGTTGTTGTTGTTGTTGTTGTTGTTCCTTTAATATATGGCATGTAACCACGTGGGTATGGGCAAAGGTTCGTAGTGGAAACTACTCGTTGGCTTTCTTCCGGCTAACTTATTATCATGTAGCAATATTTAAAAAAAAACAGTATTTCGACAGCGAGGCGGTCGATTTCTCGATGGAACCGCTAGATGAAGGAAAAACGTATAAAACCGTGAGTTTATAACGTGAGAAATTGTGTATATCATGCGTGGACAGATACGAACTATACGAACTAAACCTCCCCCCTCCCCCCCTCTTTCTCCACCGCAAGGATCTCCCAAGGTTCTCTGCGCAGAGAGACTGCATTGTTTCGTCAGATTCAGACCGGGCGTGCGCACTCTCCAGACATTGTAGCCAAAATTTATGCCCGGGGCGTCTAAATGCCGCGGCAAATTCGTCCACCGCTGTGCCCGAACTGCAAGCTGCCCAACGGGAGAGCCGATACACAATGCACGGTGTGGGACTGCGCTGCGATCGCCAAACAATGCAACGACGCTTCACGTTGTCTGACGCCAACGCTCCTTCCCTCACCCCAACAGCTCATCCCTCCCGCTAGATGAATGGATACTCCCGGAAAGGTCCACGGACCACAGTAACTAAGTTCGCATATCTGTACTGAACTTTATTTAGATAATGGCTTGGCGGGAAAGCCAAGCCACAGCTGCTGCTGTGGACTCCGAGCGCTCCAGTATTTTCCCCACTGCCTCTTAGCCTATAGTTTTAATCTATATGTATTCTTCTTTTCTCTTTTTGCTTTTTCGTCAAAACGTATAAGCCGCTCCGCTTCCTGCAGCAATGATGCCGTCGTGCACAAATTCACAGGCTTTCTTCCGGGTATACCACCCAGGCTGCTGGCACCAACAGATCAAAAATGGCTGTGGCTTAGCTAAGGTTAAGCCCAGGATGCGAAGCATACTAGCCTTTATTTTAGTTGTTGAACCACTGTTTAGCCTGGTGAACTGCTGTTGCTTGGCTATATTTGGTTCGGCTAGACGAAGAAACAACTCATGCGTTACTCTGCTTCGCCTTCAAGAGTGGAACGCGACAGCGTTCCCGTCGACCCGCCAAGGGGTGTAAGACAATGGGCTACGGCGCAGCGTCTACGCGCCCCACATTGGACGCGGTGAGCGTCGAGCAACGCAGCGTTCGGCGCGGCAACGAAATGTGCGCCTGAGCAAGCGACGCACGCCTGAGCCTTAGAAACAGCTAGTTTTTAAGGCAACACCGCATTCACTAGAGGCGCTTTTGTACCGCTTGGAAGCATCGTACTCGTGGCTCAGTGGTAGCGTCTCCGTCTCACACTCCGGAGACCCTGGTTCGATTCCCACCTAGCCCATCTTGCAAGAGTTGAGCCCGGCTTGCAGCTGTTGTGACGTCAGTGCCCTAGCGGGAGGAGCGGGAGTTAGGCCGCAGTACCATCTGTGCGACCGCAGGCGAGCGCACGAGCTGAGAGACGGCTATGTAGCTACGCGGCCGCAAGCGAGCGCACGAGTTCAGCCTCCGCTTTTGCAGCTGTTATGACGTCATATGGTAGCTACGCGGCCGCGCGCGGCGCAGCAAGGAAGAGCGTGGTTGTGCGGCTAGTATGCTTCGCATAATAACAAGTGCGGAGAGGTTAAGTTTGTGGCCAGAGACGGCGAGACACAACCCTTTCTTTCTCCGCTTTCGCATACGCAAAAATGCTCAGAGGGGGCCAGAATCGAAGGGAGAAAGGGCGATGAATTAGCGCCCGAGAAAGAGGAAGCGTAATGTTTTACGGCGCATTGGGGGCGAACTTTCGTTGAGATAAGGTTTCGGTTTTTGCAAAGCTTTCGTAGAGCGCTCCGCCGACGGTCCGCTAACAACGCTTTCCCCAGCCCCGACTAATGAAAAGAGCGAGTTAGGCTGGTTGTTTTTAACTGCACATAGTGAGCGCGTATGTATATACAAAAAAAAAAGGAACGGTGGTGGCGCAGACTGGATCTCATTTCATTTTAGGTGGTTGTTTCGCAGTAATGACCCCGTAATGGCCGTGTGCAAGTTATCAACCGCAGAAGCTCATTATAATTTTTTTTTTCGTGGTATTTGATTGTCAGCAGACAAACTTTGTTCCGAGATTTTCTTTGCTTCTCTCACACGCGGTACTGAATTCGCGCAGCCCTATATACGTTGAGTCAATATCCGGAACACGTAAAGCCGGTTTTAAAAGATAAATAGTACAAACTCTGTCTGACAACGTCTTTGTTGTTGGGCTTGTACTCTTCTCTTTTTTCCAGAATGGCGCAGACGCAAGATCGAATGACCATGGCGCGTTATTGCTGCGTGGTTTATAATCGGAAAGCCATTAAAACCACCAGGGAGGGACCCCTATACTGCGATACTCGTGACACGCCCACACCGTTTTATACTCTATACGACGAGGAAACTGTTGTGGAAATCATCATAATGTGATGTGGATTTGCGTTCTGAGACAGTATGCCCAGGCTCTACGTTGTTGGTGTAGCTCTTATTGGTGTAGCTCTTAGTGTTGGTGCAGCTGTTGTTACCACAAATGTTTATGAGAGAACGTTGGTGCATGTCAGAGGAGTTCGAGACTCCTCTGTTCGCATGTAAAGGCACAGAACAAAGCCACAGTGGCGAGAGAAAGAGGAGAGATGGGAAAGGCAGGACGCTTAACCCAACTTATCAAGGACTAATGACGTTGGCTTAACCAGATGCATGTCCTATTTTCTGCCCAACGTAGGGGGAATGGGGCTAAGAAATGTGTAGAGAGAGAGAGCAAATGATAAAGGAAAGGTAGGGAGGTTAACCAGGACTGAGCCCGGTTGGCTACCCTACACTGGGGAAAGGGTAAAAGGGATGGAAAGATTAAAAGAACAAGAGAAAGTCTACTGGGTATATCGTTCGGTCACTCAGTCCGGATCACAGACGCTGACTCAATCCAGTAGCCTTCAAATATCGCGGCAGAGCTTTTGTGGCCTGTTGTAGCTGCGATATGCGAGGCCATGGTCCCAAGATCTTCTTCAAGGTGAACGGTGTTCTATCTAGCTGTTTGAGAGCTGTGCAGAGGTCATGTCTTTCGTTTTGAAAAGATGGGCAGTAGCACAGTAGATGTTCTATAGATTCCTCGGCACCGCAGGCATTACAGTCGGCGCTATCAGTCATTCCAATCAAAAACGTATATGCATTGGTGAATGCGACGCCCAAGCGTAAGCGGCACAGCATTGTTTCTTCATTTCGCAGAAGCTCTGGTAACAGCCGCAGTTGCATAGAGGGGTCGAGGGAATGCAATCGTTCTTGGGTGAATTCAGGTGTGTGCCACTTCTCTAATGCCATACGGTGTGCTACCTTGCTTAGGTGTTGGGCTGCGTCGGTCCGCGATAAAGGTACAAAAACAAGGGTTGCTCCTTCGTATGCTTTCCTAGCAGCTTCGTCAGCGAGGTCGTTGCCGGAGATACCGCAATGGCCAGGCAGCCACTGAAACACGACGTCGTGTCCTTTCGCTATCATACGATGGTGCATTTCTCGTATCTCCGACACTAGTTGTTCACACGACCCGCGACGAAGAGATGACAGAAGACATTGTAAGGCCGCCTTCGAATCGGAGAATACTGCCCACCGATTAGCGGGTTGGTTGTTAATGTAATCAACGGCACCTCGGAAGGCAACAAGCTCCGATCCGGTCGATGTTGTGACATGAGAAATATTGTATCGGACGCTAATTGATCGTGATTGATCCTGAAGAAATGTGTAGGTAGGTAGGTAGGTAGGTAGGTAGGTAGGTAGGTAGGTAGGTAGGTAGGTAGGTAGGTGGGTGGGTGGGTGGGTGGGTGGGTGGGTCGGTAGGTAGGTAGGTAGGTAGGTAGGTAGGTAGGTAGGTAGGTAGGTAGGTAGGTAGGTAGGTAGGTGGGTGGGTGGGTCGGTAGGTAGTTAGGTAGGTAGGTAATTGGGTGGGTGGGTGGGTGGGTGGGTGGGTAGACAGACAGACAGACAGACAGACAGACAGACAGACAGACAGACAGACAGACAGACAGACAGACAGACAGACAGACAGACAGACAGACAGACAGACAGACAGACAGATAGATAGATAGATAGATAGATAGATAGATAGATAGATAGATAGATAGATAGATAGATAGATAGATAGATAGATAGATAGATAGATAGATAGATAGATAGATAGATAGATAGATAGATAGATAGATAGATAGATAGATAGATAGATAGATAGATAGATAGATAGATAGATAGATAGATAGATAGATAGATAGATAGATAGATAGATAGATAGATAGATAGATAGATAGATAGATAGATAGATAGATAGATAGATAGATAGATAGATAGATAGATAGATAGATAGATAGATAGATAGATAGATAGATAGATAGATAGATAGATAGATAGATAGATAGATAGATAGATAGATAGATAGATAGATAGATAGATAGATAGATAGATAAAAATAATTAAGGAATTGGAACATTCGCTTTCTTGGCTTGCGTTACATGCGGTGATGATCCAAGGACTTTTGTCACCGATAATGAAGTGTAATCCAGGTGGCGTATACAATGACATACGCAAAACCAGTGAAGAATTAAGTGTACAGTCCACAAAACCTTCCTAAATCACAGTAAAATGACAGCTGTCATGGTGGCCTCGATTGAGCGCTGGTTAAAGTCACTGTGACATAAAGAGAGAAATTAAAAAATGGTGAAGTCGCTTGTGCACACAATTAGTTCATAAACTGTCACATATAACACGACTGTTGCAATGGTTTCACAGTGATTTCCTCATAAACAGCACTGCTGGTGCGCTATGCACCGCAACATCAAAGCAACAACTATAATTACGACTGTAAGTTTTTCCCTGAAAGTAGAGCTTGTGCAGAAAGCGTTAGAAAAAAAGAAGTATGCTTGATGTTCTGAGTACTTGCGACGTTCATTAAATCACGAGAGGTGTTTTTCATCTGAAATGTTGTGCTAAGGGTATTTGTTCTGTTATGTCATGTTACATCATGTTATATCTCATTAACCTTCCGCTTGCAGAGGACATAGGATCTGTTCAACAACGCTGCGGACAAATTACAGTAAATGGTTGAGGACCTTAGCGAGAAAGTGTAAGAGTGTGATTGAACGTTAATAAGCAGAAGACAATAATAATGTTCAACAGCCTGGCAAGGGAACAAGAATTCAGGATCGCCAGTCAACCTCTAGAGTCTTTATAAGAGTACGTTCATCCAGGTCAATTGTTTACAGGGGACCCAGATCACAAGAAGAAAATTCACAGAAAAATAAAAATGGGTTGCAGCGCATACGGCAGACATTGTCAGCTCCTGCCCGGAAGCTTACCATTATCATTGAAAAGAAAGGTGTACAGTCAGGGCATTTTACCGATGCTAAGATATGGGGCAGAAACTTGGAGACTGACCAAGAAGCTTGAGAACAAGTTAAGGACCGCGTAAAAAGCGATGGAACGAAGAATGTTAGGTATACCGTTAAGAGGCACGAAGAGAGTGATCTGGATCCGAGAGCAAACGGGAATAGCCGATATTCTGGTCGACATTAGGAGAAAAAATAATGGAGCTGCGCAGGCCGTGTCATGCGTAGAGTCGATAACCGATGGACCATTAGAGTTACAGAATGGGTACCAAGGGAAGGGAAGCGCAGGTCGAAAACGGCACAGAACTAGGGGGGCTGATAAAATTAGAAAATCTACAGGAGCAAGTTCGAATAAACAGCTAGCGCAAGACAGGGGTAACTAAAAAATAAGCTCGTTATGATGATGTTGATGTGACCCCAATATAATTAAATAAAAGGAGTTGTATAGGCACCCAAGTGTCAAATTCAATAAACTAGCAATCAATAAGCAGAAATAAAAATAAACAATGCATGCGACGTCCAGATTTACAGGATTCTCATAGATGAATACATAAAGTCATACATCTGGTTCCCGCGTTGTCCTCTTGGGTGACTTTAATCTGCCAGACATTAACTGGAATAGTATGTGCTACTCGTCATCAGCTTCGGATGCATTGTTTGACCTCATGCTAACCTTCAATCTTCAGCAGATTGTTTCATGCCCCAGCCGCTCACAGGGAAATACTCGGAACATACTAGATCTAATCTTTTTCAGTAACCACTTCGACATAAATCGCATAAAAACTGATGTAATTCATGGTATATCAGACCACGACGTACCAGTGTGCATCGTGTCTCTTGGTGGCAGCATAACCACTCATTCTTCTGTATCTGCAGTAACAGACTTCGAAAACGCTGACGATAACAGCATACTAATGCACCTCGCTCATGAATTCCAGCATTTTTCAGAAATTGGCTCCGATGGTTCAGTAGATGTAAATTCCCTTTGGTTTCACTTCAAATCGGTTGTACTTTACTGCATCACTCACTACGTACCTACAAAAACAAAGCGTCCTCCAAAAGATAATCCATGGATCACGCCAAAAGTTATTCAAGCAAAGCGACGTTTGAAAAGGTTACGTAGAGCAATAAAAACAAAAGGTGGTGGAGAATCCAGAATTCAGAAATTACCGGATGCCGTCGCGGAATTCAAGCTTAAAGCTAAACCTGCTAAACAGCACTACTTTGATGTAACACTACCTAATTTTCTTGTTAATAACCCTCAGAGGTTCTGGAATTACTTTCATACTAATAAAAATGCTACATCACATTCTCTTCCCGAAGAAAAAAACTGCTAAGGCTAACGCATATAACGATTTTTTTTCGGTCAGTGTTTACTATAGATGATAACATTATTCCCCCATTTGCAACGCAACATCGCGTGAAAATCGCTAAACTAGACATTACGGATGCCGGTATTTTCAATCTACTGCTTAAACTTGACCCCAAGAAAGGTAGTGGCCCCGACGACGTACCTAATACTTTCCTCAAAAGATATGCAGAGTGGTGTAGTAAATATCTTGGCCTAGTTTTCCGGAAATCACTTAAGACTTCACAACTACCTCATGATTGGAAAATTGCAAAGGTAATCCCGATCCACAAGGGAGGTGACACAACATTACCTTCAAATTTCAGACCCATTTCACTAACTGGCACGTCATGTAAACTTCTAGAACACATAATCTTAAAGCACATGACCGTATTCCTAGAGCGCATTAATTTTTTCTCACCCAACCAACATGGTTTTCGCAGTGGTCTATCGACAGTAACCCAACTAACGGAACTAGTCCACGATCTTGCCGTTACAGTTAATAACCGCGGTCAAACTGACTTGATTCTACTCGATTAGTCCAAGGCTTTCGACTGTGTATGTCACAGCAAATTAATAGCTAAAGTTGAAAAGGTTTTTGGTATAGGAGAACTTTCTGCTTGGATAAAAGGTTTCTTAAGTAACCGCTTGCAATTTGTGGTTTACGAAAAAACTCTTTCTAACACAGTCGCAATAACATCCGGAGTCCCCCAAGGGTCTGTGCTTGGACCATTGCTTTTCTTACTCTATATTAACGATATCACAGCTAACATCAATTGCAATATAAAGCTATTCGCAGACGACTGCGTCATGTACAGAGAAATTAACAATTACAATGATCATATTAAATTAAATGATTCTCTAGCTGACATAGCTGATTGGTGCTCCAAATGGCAGATGCAAATAAACATACAAAAGTCCGCGATCATGACTGTAACCAGGAAAACGGTATCATCAATTTTTGTTTACACAATTAACGGCACTCCACTTAACAAAGTTGAAGAACACAAATATCTAGGCGTTACATTAACCTTGGAGCTCAAATGGGACAAACATATCAGTAATATAATCTCAAAGGCGCTGCGCAAACTATTTTTCTTAAAGAGAAGCCTGGCGCTCGCAACCAAGTCAACGAAGCTGCTAGCCTACACATCATTTGTAAGGACTGTTCTCCAATACGCTAACACAGTCTGGTTTCCGCATACACAGACTAACATAAGTAAGCTAGAATCAATGCAAAGGAAAGCTGTGAGGTTCATCCATAACAAATATAGACGTACAGACTCGCCAACACATCTTTTAACCCAGTCTGGTTTGCGAACGCTATCCACAAGAGCGAAACACGCTCGCTTAAAGTTCTTGTTTCAGCTACTAAAAAATAACTACAGAATAGATACCTCCCGATACATTTCATTCTCCGAGGCTCGACCTACACGTAACAAGCATGCGAACGCATTGACTGAATACACATGCAAAAATGACACATTTAAGTATTCTTTTTTCCAGCTCGCGATAGCAGAATGGAACCAACTTGATCCTACTATCACCAACATTGAATCATTATCCGAATTTATCTTACAAATAGAAAAAACTGTGTGTGATTAACAGTGCCTATTATGCATGCAGGGACACCGGTACAGATTGCTTTATTCGTTAGGAAATCTTAATAAACACTCTAACTTTCCACAGCTTATTCGTTTGCCATAATGATTCCCTAACACTCGTAGTTTATTTTAGTTATTTCTGTTTTATTACTTGCCCTTAGTAATATCTGTGCTATTGTTATAAAGCATCTTGCTCTTTTACATTTTTTTTTATTTACTATTCCGTTTAATCTTAACATGGTTTACTTGTATAGTACTATGTATAACTTGCACAGCTTATGTCGTTTTTTTTACTTTTTGTATAATCTATACTTTGATTTCCTTGCATTGTACAGCTGAATTATTGTACTGCCCAACTGCCACGCTCTCGAAGGAGAGCAGCAGTATTGAAAGTAAATAAATAAATAAATAAATAAAATCTGATGAGCAGTATGTCGTGAACACAGGCCATATAGACAGCCCACAAGGAAAGGTTGCGGTTCCGTGAATTGTCATGATAGCAAAAGCCGGTTCTGGAAAAGAAGAGGTGTGAAAATTTAAGCAAACATAAGCGTGATAAGCAATGGAATCATGTCTGGAAGGATTATTGGTTAGATGCGGTAAATGGGTAATGCACAGAATAGGTAAAGATGACAAAGCACACGCGTGAAAGAAAAAGTGACAAGTGTGAATCGCGCTCAGCAATCGCCGGGAATGTTCTAATAACTATCAACTTTATCCCTCTCGCAGCTAGGCCACAGAAGCATTGGTAAATTGAAAAAAAAAAGAAACTTGGGTGAAATATAAAGAACGTATAGCGACGTGAAAAGAAAGACAACGTCAGAACTGGTCATGACAAATCCAGCATGTCAGAGCGCCACCGTACAAAAACGGTCGGAAGAGCGTTAAGAAGAAGGAAATTGCGCAGTTGGATGGGTGGGGGGGGGGGGGGGGGGGTGCGAGAACGATCGACTCAATAAGACGAAGCGTCCATAGAAGCCAGGCAACGCCCAGAACGGTGGCGGACAAACGTCCCATTGTCGCCGATGGTCGCATAGATTTCTATCGCGATGGGACGACATTTCGCGCCGACGACGTCAGTCAGCGCACGGTCGCTCCACCGCTACACCCACGGAGATCGGCCGCCGAGCGAGCACTTCCCATCAGCGTGTTCGCGAGTCATTGTTATTATTACTGAGCGTTTCTGTAGAAATAACTTAGCGAGCGCGCCTGCTTTGGTTGACGAAAGGCACGAAACACCCAAGTGCCAGAAACTGACAGTTATACGAACCCTTCGGTTCTCCGTTGTCGAAGGGGTCCGATCACTCATGCAGGCGCTCATAAAAGTGATCTTCCCACTGAGTAACATGCTAAAGTTAGCGTGTTTTGAGTGTGTTTTGTTATTTTATGTCTATTGGGCGTGTTTTCTACCTTATGTCAAGCAAATAACGAGCGGGTCACTGTATGTGCCGAGATATAAGCAACCGCTCACTGGTGCAAGGATATCGATTGGCGCTTTCACTCAGTAAGCTTCTAGGAAACAGAAATTTACGTTCTAACCGTTTATTGTAGCCAGCATGTAGATAGATGTTTTTTGACGTGGACATGGAACAGGCAATTTCCAAATCCACGGCTGTAAGCTCCGCCTTATTTGCCAGAGCGGCCTATCGCAGAGCAAGCTACAGGCAAGGAACTGCAGTGTAGCAGACGACAAAGCGAGTGCCGAAATGTCACAGCCTTCTAGTCACACGTGACCACCCTTCTTCATCTTCATTTCATGACGCATCCATCTGCTAAACGCAGAAACTAAAGCTGCTTTGTAGAAAGATAGGTTATGGTAAATTACTTAGAGCGCTCTGCTACGTCCCGCAATGTTTCATGGAGGAGGGAAGTTGTTTGAGGCCTATGACGGAAATTTAACGCAATAACAGTAAAAAATGTGATATCATTACGTTTTTCAACCCCCCAGCAAGCATCGAGAAAATTTCCAAGTATCAAGATAAAGAGATAGAGAGCAAAGAGAGGAAAGGCAGGAAGGTCAACCAGACAAGCGCCGGGTTTACTACCCTACACTGGGGATGAGGGAAAGGGGATAGAAAGAAAAAAAGAAGAAGGAAGTCATGACTGTGTGTGCACCGTGACACCAAAGTGGAGTTCCATAGCTGGCGATCTGCGTTGATGACATCTGGGATGACCCAAGAACCAGTGGTGGTTGCGCGAATAGGAGGCTGCGGGTGAGCTATGGGGCTTACTCGAGATTTGCAATCACTGGCTTCAGAGCATCCAGCACTTGCGTCCTCAAATTATCATGTACAATACCGAAACATTCTTCAGAAAATTTGTCCCGAGGCAAGTTTCGTTTCTACTCCTTCATCCTGATATGCCAGGTAGTTTTTATTCGACGCACGCTTCTACACCCAATGGAGCTGCACCGCTCTACTGCGCTCCAAAAGTCTCGGCGAGTTGGCAGATTCCACGGCTAAAAAGCAGCCCGCATAAAGTTGTACGTCCAAAGCGACAACCTGTATGAATACACATGCCGGCCCGCAACCCAGTCCATCTAAGAAAAATAAGAAGAACAGGTTAACGTGCTTGCATCCCTTTGTTTCTGTGCATTTCGCACGCGCCGCTGCTTTGTCGCTTATAACAATCTGTAGAGTCGTCACTGAAGTGTGGCAAATTCCAAGTAAACATTCAACGCCAGACGAGGAGGGTACTCAATGCCAGTTGTTGCTCATAGAAGGGACGCCTGCAGTGGCTACACATATTTGTTATTTTAAATGTAGAAAAATAGGAAAGTAGGACTCTTCGAAGCCGCCTATCGAATAATTCCGGATGCACTATGCAGCTAAGAATGAAGAAGGAAAAGGAAACAAACAAGAAAAATTCAGCGGATCCGACGCATATGTGGAAATCGGTGATGAGGAAAGCTTTCTTTACTTATGTTTACTGAAATGACTTCACTTGTCTTCTCCTTGTTCCATCCTATGTAGTTCAAAGTTCAACGAATCTCGTTCAACGCCCTTGTTTCGTTTTGTTTACTTAATTTCTTTCCCTACACTCGACTGCTTCTGTTGCCGACTTCTTCCCGTTACGTCTCTGTACCAGATTTCTTCAATTTTCTGTTGCTGACTTCCTCACTTGTCCTCAGCTCAGCGCCCTCCACTGAATGCACGCTCTGGTCCCATTTCGTCCCCTTTGCTTCTTTATCCACGCTTGAGGGATTTCGTTGCCGACTTCGTTTCCCGCCTCTTGTTCTGGCTGTCTATTAGGGCACCCATACCGTGGCACACGTCCATTCTGAGGGCTAAGCCACGAATTCTCAGACAACCAGTGGCCCAAAGTTGTTGCACATTCAGCAAGACATGAGGCAGCTCTAAAGAAGCTATGGTTTTGTACGCCTCAACCTGTTGTCATTCTTACAGATTCAAAATCCGCCCTTCAAAGGTTAGAGCACGGGTTCCCTACTGATGCCTTATGTCTTAGCTCCCTACGCTCGGTGCACAATCTCCATATCAAAGGCTTCTCCATACGTTTCCAATGGCTGCCCTCGCACATAGGTATAATAGGCAACGAGATGGCGGACAGCCTCGCCCATAGAGCGCTGTCTGGGAATTCGTTGAGAAGAGTGCCTCAAGAGGACAAAAGACTCTTCAGAGAAGCGGTGTTGTGCCACTTCAGTTCTTTGTGGAGCTCACCTCACAAGCCATGTGTGACCAAGGACCTCAAAAGAAACCAAGCCACTTTACTGCTGCGCATTCGCACAGGCTCAGCTCGTGCCCCTGCGTGGATGTATAAGACTGGCCTGGCGTTGTCTCCATTATGTTCAACGTGTGGTGTGTGCGGTGACATAGAACATTACCTTATGTGCTGTACTCTGTATAACGCAGAAAGGAGTGTTCTAGTCAGGACAGTGTTTTGCCACGCGGGAACCAGTTGTGTAGGAAGGAGGTTTCACGCCTTCTATTAAATTACGTGTAGGACACGGATTTGGCCTCCACATGGTGACCTTAGGAGTGACTATTTGTAAGTATGAAGTCTGTGTATGATTTATGTTATTTATTTATTTTAAGTGTCGCTACGGTGGAGCAATTGCCGGCAGCAACTGCAAGGCTAATTCCACCAGTAGCCTACAACCACTCAACTCAACTCAACTCAGGATCAGCCAGCAGCCGCAAAGTGTGGGGAAAAGTGAAAGAACGCTTCGCCTTAATGTAATATCGACCCCCGCTAGACGCAGGAATAGAAGTTATAATCACATAAATAGTTTCACTATGAGGGCACGAGCTTCAAACCACAGTCCAGTGCTTGAGACACGTCAACCGACCCACGTGTGTCGATTAGTCCCCACAAGTGATTTCGTGTATAAATAATATAGGCAGCCTGCATTTCCACATGAACCTGACCGCGGAGAAGACAACACGCGTTTGGGATCAACGTTCAAAACGAAGAACAGGGCAGAGCAGACAAATCAGGTAACGTCGCTCACAGGCTGTCCGTGACGTCCACAAAGCCGTGCGGGAAGACGTGCTGCAGTTTAACAAGCACGTTACGGTCGAGACCTGTGGAACAAGAATTTCGCTTGGCGTTCTGTCATCTTACTCGCACCTCGGAGGAAGCGATAGCACAACGGTTTTTAAAGGAGTACCAGAGTAATTCGACTTTGGTAATAGTGACACACATTTTCTAGATTGTGGCCTCCTTATCCCATGCGAAAGGGCGACACTTGGCAATTTCGAGAGTTGGGAAACACTTGCAAGGTGTTTTAAATGAATACTAAAGTCTATTTTGAGTTGCAGGACCTCGCGTCATTGGTGCTATTGGACGTCATGACACAGTAATGTCTCCTGTCGTTGTGTAGTAATGTCGCTAGGTATGAACACGTTGCACATTACTAATTCAGGCAGAACTCATCTGACGATGATTGTGGACGTTAATGGGACTACCATTCAAGCAATGTAGAGACGTAACGTGTTACTGAAGAAACCTTTATTACGAATCTGCAGCGGCCATTTTGAGATTTTCATTGCATTCTATGCGATATGCACGGTCTCAGGGATCGGCCAACTTTGGCATGACACTCACTCGCCAGGGTCGGCCATTACAATGACGGTACGCGACGACGAGTGTATGACGACGACGTGGTGACGAAGAAGAAATGACGTCGATGGCACAGCGAAGGAGCTATCAATGTTTGTAGATACTTGTTTTTTATAGTTTCGCAACTCCTCTCGAGCTGGGCGCGACTTGTTCCAAGGGACTGTGAGGGCGCTACAGCCAAGGTTTGCGCCAAGTGTGTGGCTCTGTGCTACTGATCTGTGCACACTGGCTTCGGGCGTTGTCGCTGCGTCCTTGTGCTGGTAGCCGACTTTATTTACTCACTGTGTGTGCCTCGTCACAGTCTGCGTGCGCGTGGCCGGCGGTCAAGCGTTCGGTCCAAGTTCTGCGCTCCCGGAGACGCGAGTAGCTGTGGCGTGCGGGTCACCACTCTGGGGGCAAGATTCAGAAGTGAAAGACGCAGAACATAGCGCGCGAGCTCAAGCAAGAGCTATGTCGACTGTCAGTGAAGACTCTTCTTCATTTCCCCATTCGCAATCTAAGACATGCCAGTCTAATTTTACACCGAGTGTTGATACTTGAACTGTTTCTCAGGAGAAAATTGTTATGATAAATTATTTCGGACACTCTGAGTCGTGCAATTATATTTTTTCTGTGGTTCAGATTAATTGATTGATGGGGTTTACCGTAGCAACTTGAAAAAGGGGTTACCAGCGAAACACAAATACGCGCATGCAAGGAAAAGGCGTTAGACACGGACGGACGCTACAGCTCCAGCGTTCGTCCATGTCTAACGCCTTTTCCTTGTGTGCGCGTCCTTTGTGTTTCGCTGGTACCCCCTTTTTTCAAGTTCTTCACGCACCAACTGGCCCAAGAGCTTGGGCTTAGTTACCGTAGCAAAGCAGCTTTACCATCTCGTCTTCCTCCCCACCGGTACAGTATCAAAGTGAACAAAGTCTGGCTGACCTCCATGCCTTAACTATTTCCCCTCTCTCGTTCTGGAGCTACGACGGAGGCCGTAGCAAAGGGCTCCAAGATAATTAGAGAAGAAGTTGCCCAGTGGTTGTGCTCCTTCGCTCGTCTCCCTGCAGTTTTTTCTGCTCATGTGCCTCACGCTGACTGTCCTCTTTCACACTGAACTTCTGAGTGTCGAACATGATTCCAGCAACAGGTGCGGCGCCCCCTATGCCGGCGTGTGCTTGTGCGTGGGTGTGGGTGTGCGTTCTTTGTAGCGTGCAAAATATAACGATAGTAAGTACACTATACCAAAACAACACTTGATAACGGTAGTATTAACGATAGTTTATAACAATAGTAAGTACATGCGAGTATTTTTTTTTTAATTTCGCCCTACTCGCAATACCCGGTTGCCGCAGGCAGAAATCAAACCTGTGACTTCGAGCCCGGCAGCAGAACGTCCTAGCACTGACCTACAACTGCGTCTGGCGTGGTTCAGACAGCCTGGAACTTCATATAACGTTCCAAGAGAGAAAATGTCATCCCGTTACTCCATTAAGAAAACACGCGGAATAAGAGCAAAAAATGAAAACCGGTATCCAATTCGGGAATACCTATAAAAGGGGGCGCTTGAAAATTTGGCACGGGTCACTGGGCGCGGCCAATTCGTTATCGCTTATGCACGAGGCATCATCAGTAAGTTGCCATTGGTCTGTGACGCTCGAAAAGAAGTGCAGCCGGTGGCACCATTAAAAGAAAATAAACAAACCAGTTTAAAACAACGGACAGCTGGGTGATTAACGACGCCTCCAACTCTCTTCGCGGCGATTCCCTCGCATCGTCGATAGCCGCACGTCGTTATTCATTCCGGAAACGGGATAAAACGAACCGAGTTTCCGCGCCAAGCAAGAGAGGGCGCGTGCAAGCTTCTAGCATTGCACCTGCCCGGAGTGGCCCTCGAGCTGCCTGGCGGGGTTGGATCATGACATATCGCCTGCCGTCGCGATCCTGTAAAGTCGTTTTTCAAACGCCGCTTCTGCACTTTTTCGCTCCGCTGACCTATAAATGATCGAGGAGCGTCGCCGAGATTCTCCTAAGGTTTTTGTTGCGTCAGCCCCGACGCCCGACTCTTCGTTGGTTGTCCGGCAGATTGGGGTGGAAGGGGAAGCGGGGGTAGGGAGCCTGGGACAGCGGACAAATAGACGCTCGGGGCGCAGTCGCAAAACAGTGTGGCGGCAAGAACTAATCGTTAGATGTTCTGTCGTCGATTAAACTGCGGTGGTCTAGGAGGATTGTCGCTAAACCAAGTTGGAACTTGCGACAGGAATGGGGTCACCCTGTACACGTATATAGGCGCGTCTTAAAACAGTCTTCCTGCAGCG
Source organism: Dermacentor andersoni (assembly GCF_023375885.2). Lineage (NCBI taxonomy): Eukaryota > Metazoa > Arthropoda > Arachnida > Ixodida > Ixodidae > Dermacentor > Dermacentor andersoni. The sequence goes on from NC_092815.1 coordinate 109,488,807, forward strand.
CGGAAACCATCTTTTTCCAGTCGTCTACCGCCCTACCAATGGAAATGTTGGGAGGTTTCTTGGCTTGTTAAAAAAAAAAAAAACTTCTCGACTTTTCCTCTTCTAGTAAGTTAGACTCGGTAATAGGTGGTGACTGCATTAATCAATATTGTACAACCCACGTTTCATTCACGTTATTTACTACTGTTACTGACCTCGTTTGACGGCATGAACGTAATGACAGAGCCTACGTGCATTTTTTGCGCTTCTAAAACGCTTATGAACTTGCTTATAACCAATGACACAGGCAGCAACACTGCAGTGGGAGTCGTTGCCGCAGGCGTGAATGACGACTTGGCCATATCAGCTTTTTTTTTCAAACAAAACAAATTACAAAGAAAGGGAAGAGATTGCCTGGACAGACTTATTAAGGCGAAAGCCTTAGACGGCTCGTGGGACGAGAAGTCCGATGTGCGGCGTTATCGCACCAAAATTAAATGACACCAAAATTGACGGTGCCACTATTGATGGTTGAACCCACGACCATTGGTAGGATTCGAACCCACGACTTTCGGTGTTAGCTATATGTGCAGTTAATTAAGATAGAGTTAATTAAGGCACTCGAAGCCACGATCTTTGGTGGGAGAAAACAAGTAATGGGAAGTAACAACGCATTCGAATGAGAATGTCAAAATAATTTAATGAACGTCTCGCGGCCATCTGTCAATTTATTATTGAAGATATCACAAAAACACTGGATATGCTTCGTCATAAAATAGAAAACATAAATTGGACACCAGTATTGCAGTGCGCAGATCCTGCCGAGGCGTATTCAATGTTTATAAAAAATTTTTAGACAAACATGTGGCAATTCGTTTAGGCCTAGAGCGGTAGGTAAGACAAAGAAAGTCAGGAAGGCACTGCTTACACCTGAGTGCTTGAACTTAATTTTTAAAAAGAATTGAAAATATTATACACGGCGTGTCACTGACGTTGCATCATTTAAAAATTTAGAAATTTTGTTACAAGATGTTTGTGCGACAACTGCATATTGCGAAAACTTATTTTTCGGTGCGCCGGTCTAGGGGAAGTTTTATGGCGCGAACGTATTGTTTTACCATTACTAGGAACGATTAACTGCAGCTTACAGTAGATAGCAGGCTTAATACGGGCCAGGAACTAGCAGCTTCATTTGAATTAATTTAGTATCAAACGCCCACAACAATGCAGCTATTACCTTTTTAAGTGAACCTATAGCATTCACTGAGCATTCTTTTCTCTGACTACACCCCAGGAAATTTATTCCACATTCTGAAACCTAAAGAATGGCAAAGTTAGATATATTGAACGATTTCAAGTACGGCCAATGAAATATGTACTCGGCCTTCTTGTCCATGTGCTTAACCGCGTATATAACATCTTCCTACGGGCTTTTTTTGTTTCGTCGTTGTTGAGAAAATGCAACAGCGAAAGTAACAGTTCTGTATAAGAGCGAGGATAAAAGTATTATTTCGGATTACCAACTTGTCTTTCTTCTCCCTGTGTTTTTTTTTTCTAGGAGTTTGGAAAAAGCAATTAGTACCTCGTTCTGCGAAAAACACTCATATCACCTCAACAGTTCAGCTTTCGCCCGCGTATGCCCGCAGAACTCGCTTTGCTAACGCAAAAATAAATAATGTTACAGCGTCTCCCGAAAAAAAAATATATTGTCGCTGTGCGCCTTTGTGGACTTCTTCAGGGCTTCCGATAGAATAAGTGATCGAGCCTTGTTTGCTAAATTAGAATAATATGGGCTTTGTGGTCAACCTCTTTCTCTCCTACCGTGAGACATAAAGCATAGGAAACGGGCAGTAGCAATCACAACCCAGCATTCGTTCCTTGAAGACCCCTGCTGAGGTCCTCCAAGGGGGCATATTAGGGCCGATATTATGAAGCATATTACGTATACAAATGATATTGTAAAAGTTGCTAGTAATGCGTAGTTAATTATTTTTGCCCACGACCTAAGCATATTCGTCTATAGCACACGATCTTCGTGAACTCTCCTGTTTAGCAAAGGCTACACTGCAAAAATATACACACAGGTACTTATAGCGAATTCATTAGGAATCAATACCACAAAAACGAAATCGCACCCACGCATCACCCACGCGCTGCCTCTCTCGCGACCTCCCGATTAGCGAGGCCGACGCTTCACACTTCGCTCCGTATGGAACGTGCTGCTCGAGACAGGTTGTCCACGCCAGCCAACATATCGCAAAATGAAAACGCATACAGAGCTGCGCTCAAATTTCGCATTAGGGAGTTTCGTAATCGTCTGTGAATTTTCTGTACAAAATAAATGGTGAAATAAATTGACTGTCGACGCAGTGGTAAATGCTCGACCGTTGCGAATGAGCGCCGGTATAACAGGACAAACACGTCTGGGATCACACGCTGCAGGCAACGATCCAAGAGGCGCATCACAACACCGCATCGCAAATGATACAGTGGCTGGCGGGTCGGGCTCAATGCCGTAAGGGGCATGAGTTAAATTCCCTGTGGCGTTGACGTCCTAAATTTTGTGGTCTAGGCGAACCCTCCCGGGACTTCTGGTCGTGGCTGCGTCTGTCGCTGCCACCGCCGCCTTGCAGAATTGCTTGCACAAAGTACAGCACTCGCACAAAGAATCGGCCTTATCCCTAAGTACTACCCCGACGTATGATATGAAACAACAAACTCTGCCTAAATATTCTCAGTGCAACAAGTACGCGCCTAAAAGCGCATAATTCCTTTATTAAAGCGACGCTTTCTGTGCCTTCTTTACCAGGAAATTTGGCGCGCCTCCTCTGTAGGCCCTGTGAACAGCGCAATGGTGCAAACTCATCCGCTGATCCCCCTAGGGGGCGCGATGAAACGCGGGGGGCCGATCCAGAAGGCAGTGTAATCCGCGGTCACGTGGATCGCGGGAAGGGGCGAGGCTCCCGCGTCTTGCTGTTTTGCCGAGCAGCCACGTCATCGCTATGCTGCAAAACGCATTGCAGAAAATGAAAAGCTTTAGAGGCATTTGATTAGCCTCGTCACGAAAGCTTAGCTTCACCTAGTTTCCAAAATGAGCTTCCAGTCCGCGTAATTTCGGCGAGGGTGACGTGGAAGGTGAGGAAGTTTCCTAACGACGACGGTTAACGAAAAGTCTGGACTATTAGACGGATGTACGTAATGCAGTAAATACATGTTCTAGCTTTTTAACTGCTGTCACAGTGAGAGCACACCTATATCAGTCATTAGGACGGTCATCAAAGATGTCTCATAACTGTGCATACTGCAGGCGCTCCGTGAGGCGGGGCTCTATAGAAACACATGCTTAAGTGGGAACTGCGTTTAGCTAGCTCACTCTCGAGCACAAATATGTAACGGCTAGGGGTGCAGAAAAGAGTCGGTATTTATCGGAAACCTATAGGCGCGCACTCTGAAAAAGATGTATGCAACTCGTCCTGTCTTTCCAAGCTGAGGTTGCAGTTCTCTGTTCGACGCTGTATATATATCTATGCCGCCAACTAATTCCATTACAGTGGCGGAACTCGAGTTCCGTACACTTTTGCTCACGAGTGTGTCAGAAACAAAGTTTGTGCTGATATCGAATTTATTCTGGTTGCATACGGTAAATTACCACCTACAGATACCTGGCTGTGATTCGAACGGCATGCTTCCCGTGTTTATCGCCTTCTTACTGGTAAGTATGTATAAGCGTTATATATGTTATTTTTCCTCCCAAGTTCCGGCGTCGTCGAAATCACGCGTCGCTTCCCACAGGTAATGTATGAGGCATCCGATGACACCTAAACACTCATTATGAGTTGTTGATGCGAAAGCATTAATGTCCAATTGGACGCTGCTGAGCGTACCTTCGAGTTTTGAACTGCGAGTAATGTACCACAGCGCTACGTGCTGCCCGAGCCAGCAAGCAGCAGCAACCTGCGGCGCCAACGCCGCATGCCACCGAAGTACTGCCCGACAAGAGACCAAGGAATCAGCAGCGGCCACCAAGGCCGGCAGGCGCACGCATCAGCTAAGCACAGTCGGGGTGAGAGAGAGAGAGAGGCACGGACAGCGCGTCGGCTTCAGAAAGCTAGTGCGAAAGTGACGTGGCTTCGAGGCGATGCCCTCTCCCCTCACGCAATACCTGGCGCGCTAGCGAGGCAGCAGGTGTTCCTCTCCCCCGCTCTGCCCCGTCGAGGCGCGCTCGTGACGTTGCGTCGCAGCCAATAGCAATTTAGCTGCCGTTTCTCTCCTACAGACGACAGACGCCGGCTTTTTCGCTCAGTTGGCCATTTGAGGCTATCGCATCAATAATTACTACAGGGAACACTGGCACTGCAATTGTTCAGTCACCGTGGGAATGATGGGAAGTACACGTATTTTTCTGATCTTCGCACTTGTGGAATCTGAAGTTCTTATGGCTCCCTTTATTATGCTTATCTGCCTTCCCTGTCCTAGATGTCGAAGCAATCTGTACTTTTCCAAGTGCAGAAGACTCTGCGCACAGGCACAATCACTGCCAATTGCAGCGGTTCTGCCTCGCGAAGTGGTCAAATCGAAACGCGTCCAACGTCTCAACGCGCTGGCTTGCTCGCGAGAAATTTACAAAGGCGTTATTTGCCTCTTAATGGCGCATACGTCTGTGGCGTAACGGTTTCAATATCGGACTTCTCGGCTAGAGGCCCTATGTTCGAATCCCGCCGTCCAACAATGGTGATAATGTATTTTGAATGACTTATTGCACAGTACTTTGTTGAAAATGACAAGCTTATAAAGTGACGAAGCTGTTTGAAGCCAGAAAGACAAAGTTCGGGCAAATCAATGTACTACCCATAATTCCCATGCCCCGAGTGCAGCTCCTGTAGACACTACCGCCATAGGTCCCTCTTTGTATTTACTGTATGAAACTCTATGGTGTAAAGAGTCGCAAACAGTATTTACTCTCCGATATTTCCAAAGTCGTCTCCCTTCGCACAGTCAGCGAAAGCAGCCCATATTAAAACAAAATTATGGGGTTTTACGTTCGAAAACTACGATCTGAAGTGCGCCGTAATTGAGGACTCCGGATTAATTTTGACCACCTGGGTTTCTTTAACGTGTACCTAAATCTAAGTACACGGGTGCTTTTACATTTCGCCCCCATCGAAATGCGGCCGCCGTGTCCGGGATTTGAGCCCACGACCACGTGCTTAGAAGCGCAGCGCCAAAGCCACTAAGCCATGGAGTTTCCTACAATATAATAATAATAATAATAATAATAATAATAATAATAATAATAATAATAATAATAATAATAATAATGCCTTTATTTTCCATCCCAAGGATGTGGGAGGGGGAGAGAAAAAGCTAGATATCCAGCTTGACGGGCTCTCGCCTCCCCGATACAATACATGATGTTTAGAAAAAAAAGGCAAACAGTACAAGCATATAAGTACAGACACAAGGAATATCACAAATGACAATTTTTTACAAAAGATGTACAATTCCAAAAAAAAACTAAGCGATGTGCATAATATGATGTCGTACATTTCAAATAGAAAGTGCCGCCCTTTCACTTATAAGTGAAACAAAATGACGCAAATCTTTTGACCGGGTGCGTTGGAGATCTAAATTGTAATGTTGGCAAATGTTTAAGAGATGTGGAAGAGTGTTTCTGAGCATATGTTGTCCGTAACCTGTTCTGAATGAATGTATGTGCCAAATATCGGTGTTTCTGGTTGCGTACGCGAAATTTCTTTTCTGCAGTGATGCCAGTTGGGCAATGAACGAGACGTTATTTTTGACCTCGGTAATGTATTTAGTGATTAGGCGGTATGCGTACAGATCATGAATCGGCATTATGTTGTCTTTCATAAAGAGCGGTTTAGATGGGTGTTCATATGCTATATTGTATATTATTCTGAGCATTCTTTTCTGCTGAACGTGTAATTTTCGTAGATTCGCGAAGGATGTTTCCCCCCAGACCAAATGACAATAATTTAGATGCGAACAGAACAAGGAATTGTGAAGGAGCAATTTCACTTTTATAGGGAGGATGTCCTTAAGAGTGTAAATCGATCCGATGACACGTGACAGTTTAGATGCTACGTAATTTGTGTGGTCATCCCACGTCATTTTCTCATTGAAAAGTACACCTAGTGCTTTAAAGGAATTTACTATATCTATTTTAAAATTATTAAGAGTGATATCATCGTTAATATGAACATCCTTGTTCTTTGGACGGTAAATAATGGCCTTTGTTTTGGAAGTGTTAATTTTTAGAGCGTTATATTTTGTCCACTTCTCAAGCTGCCTAAGTGCTGTATTTGCTTTCATGACCACGTTCGAGGCAGACGAGGCTGAAAAGAATAAGCTGGTGTCATCAGCATATATGACCATATTTATTTCTCTGTCTATCTGTGTTATGTCATTCACGTATATATTAAAAAGAAACGGGCCCATAATGCCGCCTTACGGTACGCCGGAAGAGAGAGTTTTAACATTGGATCGGTGACCGTTTATTTCAACATACTGTTGTCGACTTCCGAGATCGCTGCTCAAAAGCATCAATGACGTTCCTCTGAAGCCATATACTTGAAGCTTTTTTAAAAGTAACTTGTGGTTCAAGTGGTCAAAAGCCTTCGAAAAATCTACATACACACCTAATGCTAAATTCCTGTCATCAAGAGATTTTAGAATGTATTCTTTTTGTTCTAATAGAGCGAGTTCGGTGGACCGGTGTTTTCGAAAACCGAATTGTGAAGGTGCCAGTATATTATGCTTACTACAAAAGTTATTCATCCGGGTCAAAATTACTTTCTCAAGCCCTTTCGAGAAAACAGGTAGTATTGACAAAGGCCTATAGTTTGCAAAGTCATTCTTGTCACCTTTCTTATAAATAACTGCTACTCTTGCAATCTGCATTTGCTGAGGAAAGATAGAGGGAACCCTGGCGCTGCAATCGTTGAGCCACCATGGGAATGATATGGGAAGTAGATGGATTTGTCTGATCTTCGTGCCTATGGATTCAAACGTTCTTGTCGATTCACTTATTACGCTTTGTATGCCTTCATCATCGTAAATTTGAGAGCAACCTGTACTTTTCTAAGGGCAGAAGACGCTGCGAACACGCACAATCGCTACTGATTGCAGCGGTTCAGCTTGTCGAGGTGGCCAAATCGAAACGCGCCAAGCGTCTCAATGCCCTCCAGCTTCGCTGCGACAAATTCATAAGGGTTGTTTTATGTCGGCTGCCGATGCATGCGTCCGTGGCGTAATGGTTTGAATATCAGGCTTCTGGGCTAGAGGTTCCGGGTTCGAACTCTCCTGTCGCGCAATTTTAGTAATGTTTATTTAATTACTTATTGCGCAGTACTTTGTCGAAAATGACTAGTTTACAAGGTCACAAAGCCGTTTGAAGCCGGAAGGACGAAGTTTAGGCAAATCCATGTACTTGGCACAATTCCCACGCTGGCTCAACCGCTTCCATTGCAGCTCCCGTAGACTCTCGCGCCAGAGTTTCCCTCTAGTAATAATTATATGAAGCTCTACGCACTAAGCAACCGCGTCGGGTGTGCGGCCCATGCCGGTTACTCCGGCTAAACAGAGCGCTGCTCTCGTGGAACGGGCGCGACATATTTCCGGGATACCCCGCTTGATATTGATCGTGAACTGCGTCCCTCTCTTTTCTTTTTCAAAGGGCGTGCTTCAAACCGCGCATGAAAGCGATTTTAACCTCAGCCGATCGGTCTCTCTGCTAACGGGTATCTCCTCTTTCTCCTCTTATTCCCTTCACAAACACGATAAACACGAACCGCCACTGGGGATCCTTTCTTTCTTCTCCAACAAGCTGGCGTTTGTCTCCATCGCGGGCCGCAGAAATCGAACGGGCGCGCCATGACACGTTAGCCTGCGCGCGCTCGGCTGTTATATAGAGCTATATGTAGTGTCATCACTGCACCGCTTCCGAATGTTGTCCTCGAGACGCGGGATACAATGCCATTTGGGCGCCGCCATACCATATAAGTCGCATCGGAACTTTCCTCCCTTAACTGCGCTGACAGCCACCAGGCGCCATCTGTAATCGAATTTCCCCCCTTCAAAGAGATTCCACGTGGCTCGCTCGCTCGCATTATCGAAGGCGCTCCGCCGCGATCTGCTTCGTTGTTCTTCAGTCTTGTTTACCGCTTTGCCCCGCCTTATTTGTCGTCTCCGCGAGAGAGCGAGAAACTTTCTTCTTCTTTTTTTTCGATCCAAGGAGCTCCTCGCGACGACCGCCCAAGTCGGAGACGCGCCGTTCAAACAAAGCCTCTGAGAAGTTTGCTTGCTCGAGTTTGCTCGTCAGCGTATAGCTCGCCCGCATGCGCTTTAGTTGTTCGCGAATTGTCCGCGTGCGTCGCTGAGCCCTTCGCGGACGGGTTACTATAAAGCCACGCCGACTGCATGCGTTCGTGCTCTGGCTCAAGCTAACTGCAATCGCTCAAGCTAACTGCACGCAAGTCCGTGAAAAAAAAAAATAAAGCGAAACAGCCGCAAAACAAGGCGCGCCACTTCACAAATGAAAAGTGGCTTAGGCGTGCATGTTTGCCCGTCCTTGCACTGTCGTTTTATGTTGTTGATTTTTTTTTTTTCGTTCTTTGCAGAAGGGTGGGTCTGCGTGTATGCGTGTTTGTCTTCTTGCTTGTGGAGCGCTGTTATCTCTCTTGCGTGTAATTAACGTGTGCGAAAAGTACAAGCGCCACCTACTGGTGGCAACGTGCCCTTTAAACGTGCATCCAATCAAAGAAAGGCTCGAAGACGGGTCCACTATACATACATACGTATACTAATATGTTTTCGTTAAAAGTAATTGTGCTTGCTGCGCCGTGTTTAGGCCTTCACGTACTTGTCTTTCCCGAGGTGGCTTTGTCATCCACGGCGTGCTACAGTTTTGTAGTTAGTCGTGCGTCGTGATGCAACCTGGCGGTGACGGGGTGTGACGAACGTGTACTTGGAAGCGTGCGTGCGAGCGGGCTAACAGAACAGCCAATGCACGTTGGCACGTTGCAGTCACGTCGCTACCCCGCTTCACGTATACTGACCAGAAGACTAAGACGTCTTCGTCGTAAGGGTGCCTCCACAGAGACAGATCCAGCTGTCGAGAGGTAGGGAATCCGCCCTTCCGAGACATGCGCTTTGCCCCGACTTTGTCTCTCTCGCCGCTGTGTTGGTTCCCATCTCTCGGCTTAAGCGTCTCGACCGGAACCCCATAGCGAGTGATTCGTTAATATCGTGCTCTCACGTCAACACTAAGCGTGGTTAGCTTTTGCTTGACCGTGTCAGAGCTTCGATCGCCATGTAGAGTTGGTGTGATCATTTCCATAGATGTTCAAAGTAAACGGTTCCTTGCTCTTGAAGATAATTTGGAACTGTGATCGCGAAGATGCAATTATTAGTCTCGTTATCTTTTGCTTCCTTCGTGTGTACAGAGAGCACAGCCGTGCTACCTTTTGTACTGAGTGAGCAATTTCTAATAAAATTTTATTGTGATTGGAGACTCCACTGGCGCGTAATTAACGTGTGTAACGTGTGCGCGTAATTAACGTGCCTTAAGGAGATGTCCCAGTGCAAATACTTAAAGTCGTTTTTCGATATTTTGGCTAACTGTGCGCGCTTTGCACCAGGTTATTTCTAAGCTTAGTCAGCCATACCTCATCCTTGCCTTAGACTCTGCTTAGCGAGCTTTATTTTTAACCTTAGGTTAACACTTCAACGGGCCCGGAACAACGTTAAGGCTTGAAACAGTAGCACGGCATGCAGTTGAATAACTAACGACGCTTATAATACTAAGTGACACATTGCGCCAAAGTATATATCAGCAAATACTGGAAGGAGCGTACGCAGACGCAGTTACAGTGTTGAACGCATAAAAGGCAGCGACCTAGCGTGACCAGCTATAAATCACCGTGTTTGACGAGCTCGTAGTACCTTTCGTGGTCAGTATCTCGGCACGTCTGATTTGAGCTTTAGTAAAATGAATAATTAGTGAATGGTATCAATTGGTACTATCTCTGCAAGAAGTGCATTGCCTGTTTTCTATTTTCTGGTAGTAAAATAGAATGTTAAGCAACTATATCAGTTCTAAAATAGCCACGGGAGTGGCCCCCATGCAGCTGGTCAATTGAAAGCCTTTCACACAACCGTGTAAATCTTGTTATTCCATCTTCGAAATTTTCCTACGTCTGATATTTTTTTTCTTTAATTTCTTTATAAATGACGCTTCCGTCTCTTAACAAATGGTTATAGTGACTATATATCATCCGTGGTACAGCGTGCGCAGTATTTCCTTTATTCAATTTTCTATGTGTAATTTTTATGTGATTTCCCTTTCTTCTTGTCTTTCCTCAGCAGTTTTCAGGCTATCGGACATCCTGCCGTAAGGAGGAAAAACTTCTGATATTTCTTCATCTAAATTAAAAAAATAAATTTACAGCAAGATGACAATCAAATTCCTTCCTTCAACGTCAACTAAAGGAGTACTGACAAAAAAATTTTCCATCTTGTTTTATCCACTGCAACAAGTAGCTAATGACCCAGTAATCACGGCACGAAACATCATTTGCTTCAGAGCAAGAGAGGTAATTATTTGGAGTCTTCTTTGTAGCGACCAGTTCAAGTTTCGGTTTCAGAGAGCAACGAGATGGGCCAAAAAAGGAATGTAAACACAGCCGGTCACGTGATCGCACAAAACTGTGACGTACGTACGCCAGCGCGCTCGCCGGCGCGCGAGCTTCGTGTTGCTAGTTCATCTGCTACGTGTGCACGTGCTTGGAGACGTCCTCGCCATCATCGTCGTCCTCGTTTTCGTCCTCCAGCGGCGACTACTTCCTGCAGACGAGACTCGCTGCCGTGTTAGACGTGGCCAACCACTTTTGATTGGATCCACTACAAAGCAGCGACTCGGAAATTGTGGCGAGCGACAGCTATCGATATGCGTACGCACTGCTACAAGTAGTACGAAACATTAATCGAGGACGCTTTGGGAATGAAGCATATTCCGGAGCAGAACACAAGGCGGGGTAAAAGTCGGCACAGCATCAGGCTTGGGGGTGGAAGATCATTGGACTGCTCTAAGCTCGGCGGGTTTTGTTTATGCCATGCATGCTCGAGATGAAACGAGCAAGTCTGGCTGCTCTTCAGCGGGGTCCATTCTAAGCGTCCAGTGGCACGCACGAACTCGGACCATTTCTGGCGCTCATCGACGCCGACGGTAACGAACGAGCAAGCCAGGCGAGCTGGCGATCGCTGGGAAACGGTATAAGCCTAGCTCGCTGGTGGTCGGATCCCAGGCCGACGGCCCTTGCGATCCGTCCGGCGCAGCTCGTACTAAAGCACCTACATTCGTCAACACAATCAGCGTCTGCACGTTTATGTCACTTATAAGTGACAATACAATTAGTTTTCCCGACGCCGTTGGTAGTGATGAGAAAACACGTTAGCCGCTTCGCAGAGACGACTGCAGCGGCGGCTGCGCTGACCGCTTGCGGGTAAAAATCACGTCAATTATTTACTACTTCGCGCAACGTTTTACGACATGCACACTTCCAGGGTCACTTTACTCTGAGTTATTTCGTGTCCGAAGCAAATTTTAGCTGACTCCTTGGGCTGCCGTCAACGACAAATAAAAAAAAAAACTTGGGCTATCGGAGCGGCGAGAAACTTGCTGACAGGGCCCGCCCCGACGGCTGCACAAACGCGTGACGTAGCGATTCCTCGGTTGTTTACATTCCTTGCTCGATGTAGATGTCGCGAGGTGCTGCGTTCTTCGGTTGGCTGCGCGCACGTGTACTTTAAATATGGTTTTAAATATGTTCTAAGCTATATTCGCCGTTTATATTTGACAGAAGATGTGTGTGTGGGTGCCCACACAAATCGATCTCGCACGTTAACTCGACTTGGAATGTTTGTCTCAGTACTTCTTTAAGGAAGAAAAGAACAAACTACTTCTACCGTGTCGGCACCACAAAGTTTGGTTGGTCAATCTAGGAAGAGCTGCGATCAGAAGGAGTACAGTTCCTCGACTGAGAAAGCGCGCAGCTGTCCAATATACGGCATCGGCTCGGGCCTCAAAGCTTGGACGAATAAACAGGCGGTATGTAATCCAGCAGGCTTCGGCGAAGTCCAATAACCGAGAGAGAGCACGTCACCAAGTAAATATGTCCGTTTAAAGAAAATAAACCCCGAGAGCCGTTGACGACTAACCATACCAGATAACCAGCCTCTCCGTCGACAAACACACATGGCTGTCAAGAAGGAGAAGAATAGAAATACGCACAAGAAAACGCAACAGAACAGAGGAAAAAGAAAACTTAAAGAATGGTGCTGCAGGGCTCATTTATATATCTCGCTCACCATTCTAAACAGGACTGACGAGGAGTTTGTGCCGAGTGACACCAAACCTAACTTTCTGCAGACAGGAAACCCGAGAGAAAAAACATTGAGCGAAATGTTTGCTCCCCGTGGTGGCGTCCTGCTAGCCGCAGCTTCTTATTATTATTACTAATATTATTTTTTGCAATGTCTGGCGCTTGCTCTCGGGTCACGCAGCTCCACGTCGATCTGTCTAATCTTGGTCCCGGACGGGGATGCCGGAAGCTCGGCAAGCACCGCTGCATTCCGGGAACGTCAATTCACAGTGGCCGTGCTGCGCAGTGCGGCCACTGCGAATTGAAAGCAGCGAGCACTGTACGCAACTATATAACAAAAAAGCTTCTGTGTGCCCTAGCTTAACGAAAAGCGCGCAGCGATATAGATGTTGAAGGGATAGTCACGCGAAGTGAAACCCACGTTCAGCGCAACCGCGACCCTTAACTGCGAGCAGTGAACACTGCACGTTACAGGAACAAGGTATCGTGCGTACCTCCTGTAGTTCGCGAAAATGGCGCAGCTCTACACAAGTTGTCGAGCGAGTCTCGTCCATGGAGCGAAGTTCGCCCTCATAACTAAGAATGAGGAGCCCAGAGTTCGTTCGATGTATGCCCAGTATTTTCATTTGTAACCGGGGTCAAGCAGTTTTTTCTTTTTCTCTTTTTTTTTTGCAGCGAAGCTGTATATCGCTAGGGTACCATAGAATTTTAGTGTCCGCAAACAAAAACTGTCATCATCAACACTTCATACCCCAGTAGGCAAGAAAAAGATGCAATGGCTTGTAGCCCCCTAAGGCAGAGGATACAAGCGCTCAGCAAAGTGAAACGAACCGTGCTTACATTCTTTCTAATCACGCATGCAACATACAGAACAGCAAGTCGAAAACTGTCATCATAAATGGCTCGTACCCCCGCAAGCAATGGCTCATACCCCCGTAAACAAGCAAAACATGCAACGGCTCATAGCCCCGTAACGTTCGTGGCTGCTCACTTCGCGTGGGCTAGTTGCGATGACGCTATCCCTGCTGCCGTTGTCGGCGATTTCAATGTGGATGTGTCGGTACCGAAGAGGGAGTGATCTACGCGTTTCGTGTTGCAGACACATCGCTTGCGATGCCACACCGATCCGGCCCAACCGACCACACAGCGGTGTACGTGCATCGACTTGACATTATCAAAGAATTTTTGCACTTGCGAGTATTCCGGTCAGTGTATATCATAGCGACCACAAAGCCATTGTGACCGTGGTTACTAAGTGACAATGAGTGGTGCCAGTAAAGTTTTTACTACAAGTTTTCTCACCACGATGTTTACAGCTCCGCTGATCATCCACCATAGCAAGGCTGAATGGTCTTGATTTCTCCTTTCTTTTTTTTCTTTTTTTTTTATAACCGTAAGTCCTTCTTTTCGTGTGCAAGGGTCCGGGTGCTGAAATTATTTAAAATAAGCGACCCATTTCAGCGATACCTTACTTCAGTGCAAAAGAACGCCGTCGTCGCCGTCATCCACTAAAAGCAATGACTGATTTGGCCTCCCAAACACTACCACCAAGGACGCCACCACCCTCGGAGTTCAGGCTATTGGACAAACCCCACGAAAGCACTAACGCTGGGGGGAATGTAGAGTAAGGGGTAGCGCGTGAAAGTGAGCTAATCGATTAGTGCGCTTATTGCTGAGCAAATAATTGTGCTAAAGCGCAGTAGCACCGTGGTTAACGTGACCAAACACAAACAGGTTGTTTCAAATGAGAATTTAAAAAATTCTCATCGCCAGCAGATGCTCACTTTAATAAAGATGCTCATTTTAATAAAAACCTGCCAATGTAATTAACCTGGCTTATCACGTGCCATGCTACACCAGTAGCCGGGTGGTAATTGTGGCATACGCTGTGACCAAACAACTAGTACAAACGCCACATATACTCACACACGCGCGCATATTGTAATAAAGAAACGTTTTCGCCTCTACAGAAATAAAAACTGCTTAAGTTATGCGTTGAAACCACCATACGGCTTCCGCCAAACTGCATGGTTTAGGGGAGTCCGACGACCGTCGGTTGAATCGTAACGCGGCGGTGCCACAAAACGTCCTTCGTTCTTATTTTTTATTTACTTCTTTTTACTTAAGAGTTCTCCGTGTTTTGCAATGTTGATGGAATAAGGTAAAATGAATTCAGCCGAAACAGCTAAGGCAGAACCGAAGAAAAACAAAAGTCGTCTTCCCTGAACTCGGCATGTACAAAGCGCTTTGCGTCGGATCACTTCCGCCTCGCCTGAACGTTCTCTTCTCTCGAACGCATTGGGACAGAGACGAACGACTCTGGCAGTCGGCGCGAATAGAATGTCAGACCGGTGGCGGCAAAAAGTTTTCGTCTACATCCGTGGAATGCAAAGCGAGCTATAGTCGTCTTCTCTTCTTTTCTCTCTCTCTCTTTTTCGTTAGCGTGGAAGTGATGCTGGGCGATTTGACGTCTCCCTGCTCATTGGAATATGGCATAGTGCGGAATGAGGAATATTGTAAAGCGCGGGACGGTGTGCGTGCCGCCTATGATATCTCAGAGGATGTCAGACACGTTGGGCGGGAAAGGAAACTAACTGTAACAGTGTCGTTGTGAGTCAAATTCGTCGTCATCTCATGCGGCGCAGGTTGAATGATACTAAGCCTGTTCCCGTCTGGAAAGGATTTGCTACTCAGTTACGCATTTCTTTATAGTTTTCTTCTTTGTGCGTGCCTGTGTGTGCGTGCGAAAACTCCCCCCCCCCCCCCACCTTAGTTCTTTCCTACCTCCATGCAATTCCTAAATAAACATTTGCGGTCGCAGATGCGCGAGAGCCGCCACCCAAAGAAAGTCTCCAGCGCACGTTTCATCACGCGCCAGGCCTTCTGACCGTCTGTGCAAGGGCATCCGTCACCACAACTTCCCCTTTCCCTCGCTACACCATCAAGCTGTCGCGGAAGACGCGCGCGCGGACAGCTGCATGGTCAGAGGCTCCTTCCGTCAGGACGTACGCTATCATGAAGCAACGTTGCTGACTATCTTAAACGCGCCCTTCATCTTGCAAAGCAAAAGCGATGTATGAAAGTCGCCGGGAAGTCTCTTCAAATGTATGTGTATGCAAATGTGATCTCATTTTAAAACATGTGCTTAGCTACAACTTTTGGAGAACGACGGGCACAAACGCACGCCGCACGGCGGAAGTGCGCGCAACGACGGACAAAGCCTGGCTGCCTCCAGCTGCACAAAGTTTACCGAAGCCTTTGTTCGGCAAACATGTGCGCTGCTCCCACGAACCCGCGTAAATAAACTCCAGTCGAGCAGAAGTAATTCTCAAAGGCGTGCGGAAGTGGAAATCACCAAACCAATATGACGGAGCCAGCAGCAGCGCGGACTCGCCCGCACAAAAGTAAGCGGCACTCGTATGCTAAATACTCGAGCGTTGATCTTGTGCATCCCTTGTTTCTTTGTTTTTTTCTCGTCAAGAAAAGAAATAAGACAGAAGATAAGCGCATAGAAGCCTCGTTGCACCCAAGATCCTCGCTGTCCCGACAAACTGAGAAAGAAAGCACGCAAGCACTCCGGACAAAGCTTTCGCAAACAACGAACGGTTACGGCCAACCGTGGACCAGCGACGGAATCTGACCAGCTGACAGAGTGGACGCCAGGGCGAAGACAAAGTGTCTGCCATGTTGCGTGAATATTGAAGAAGAGGTCAAAACGTCAGTTGTACTGACTTGTTGTTGTTGTTGTTGTTGTTGTTGTTGTTGTTGTTGTTGTTGTTGTTGTTGTTGTTGTTGTTGTTGTTGTTGTTGTTGTTGTTGTTGTTGTTGTTGTTGTTGTTGTTGTTGTTGTTGTTGTTGTTGTTGTTGTTGTTGTTGTTGTTGTGCAGTGGCGGGGCACGCAGCACGTGCTCCGTCCTTCGAGGCTACATAGTCGCTTCCTATTAAAATTGCTATAGCCCAGCTACAGAGGCAACCGAGCTACAGGGGGTTTTCGTGCTTGCATAGCTCCACAGGCTCTTGTGACGTTATGTACTACGCTTTTTCACTGTGTTTATTGCCTGAATATCGATCCAATTCTATACTTCTTGCAAGCGGCGCAGAACGCAATAACGCCAGACAAGCACTGCCAAACTACCTGTTCTATAACCAAATGTCTGGTGTGATGTGTGGTGCGCGACATGGTGCGGTGATCGCGACGGTCAAGAGCAGACGACACTGAGTGCACGCGCGCCGAGGTGGAAGAAGGAAAACAACGACGACGAAGAGCGTCCGGCACGAGAACGCGCGGCGCATGAAAGACAACTAAAAGAAAAGCCTCACCAATCAAGAAAGACCACGGAGCGTCGGGCAGCCAATCCGAAAATGCCAAATCGGCCAGACCAGAAGAAAAAGCGTGGTGCGCTGGCAGAACGAGGGGACACGCAAGAGGACACGCAGGGAGACGCCGGGGAGACGCCACGAGAGTCCGAGGAAGCGACGGCAGGAGGAGGTCAACCACCGGAGCGGGCGTTGAAGACGGGCCGTCGGGTTCCGGACCCGAGCCCACCAGGACTTCACCCGCCCGGGGCCTCCTGCCAACCTGTTCCTGTGCGTCGCCCGTCTACCCGAGCGTGCCGCCAGCTCCTCAACGCCGGTGAGCTTCTGCGCCAGTGGGCAGGACGAGAACAGTCGGGCTTCGGGCCCGAGTTCTACGCCAGCTGCCCGGCCAGAACGCCACCCCTGTCTGCCGTGCCGCCTGCTGCTCGAGGCCGGCGTTCGAGCTTCCGTGCCCGTGGTGGAGACAGGAGCAGTCGGGCTACGGGCCCGAGGTCTCTGCCCGGCCAGGACGCCACCGCCGTTCACTCCTGCCACCAAGCCGCCCGCTTTTCCTCGCCTAGCCAGAGCGGGCGCACTCCGGTCGCCCGGTCGGTCAGCTTACACCGCGACCTATGGTGAGACCGGCAGCACTCCTTTCGCCAGCTTGTCGCCGCGTCGCCGCGTCGAGGCTGTGACGCGTCCCCGCCCTCGTGGCAAGCCCGGACTCGTGCACTCGTTAACCACATGCAAGCCCTATGTGTGTTCGTTGCCGCAATGTCTTCGTGAGTGTTTATTTTAGGCATGCTTTCTATTTTCTTCTGTTTATCTTAAGCCTTTTTAGAGCGCAGCTCTTTGGCGTCCGTTCCTGGGTTTCGCGTCGTCGTCGGCGTTGTCGTCGGCCTCGTAACCAGCTCCGCCCCCCTTTCATCCCCCCAGCGCTAGCAGCGACCGACTGATACCGCTGGATGCCGCTGACGCCGCTAGAGAGTCAAGATAACGTGACTGCATAGAACACCGTCGCCGCCATGCAGAAAGAGGAGGAAAGGGTCCCCCCCCCCCCTGTTCTTGTGTGGCGGATAGGGTGCTCTTCAGTTGCCGACGCGCCGGTTATTTCACGTAGGCCCCGGCACGTCGACGAATACGTGACCACCTTCCCACGGCTAGACCTGGTTCTTAGCGCTGCGGAAGCGAGGGTATCATATTGTTTGTGTCGGCATCGGCGGCGTTGTCCCTGAAACCAACTCCGCAGCTGGGGTTGACTCACTATCGGCGTCAGCGGCATCAGTCAGTCGCTGCTATCTCTTCCCTCCTCCCTTTATCGTGTTGTCCGCTTGCTGCGCGCGCTTCTGCCCCCATCGTTTGCCGCTGGGTGTACACGCCGCCCCCCTCCCCCCTCTTCCTGCGAGTCTCCGGTTGTCAAAGCGCCGGCTCGAACTTAATTCCTTTCTTCGCTCCTCCTCCAATGCAACCCCTGTGCGGTGGCAATCAGAGAGCCAGATCGGTGGCGGCGGATCTGTATATGTGCACCGCCCGAGCCGAAATTGCCGCTGCCGTTCGCCCTGTGCGGTGGCAATCAGAGAGCCAGATCGGTGGCGGCTTGACATAAACACAAACAGCAAACACTTATGCGGGAGAACATCCCGTTCCTCTCGCTCGTAACGCGTCCCACGGCTGTGACAACCTCGCGAGGCACTTGTATAGATCTCGTCTTTGAGAATCAAGCATTGGTGTACCAAGTCGAACATATATCAGTCTATTTCTCCGACCACAAAGCTTCCTTCATGACTGTCAAGAACTGTTAGTGGAGTCTTTGTTAAAGGAATACGTGTGAAAAATAAAAAAAAATTCTGTGATAGCGCATACATGTGTTGCTCGATTTCTTTGCCTCAATCTATCGAAAAGGTGAAACAGCTTATTTGCTGCGCTCAAATTTCGCATTAGGAAGTAACGTAATCGTCGGTAATTTTTTTAGTTTGATTAAACGTATGTGTGTGTGTGTTCAAACCAACGGCTTTGTCCTCAATTGGGTTCTCGGAGGCTCCGCCTAAGAGAAAATTTTGTAGGGAAACTCCGTCGGAGGCTTACTGTCGGAGAGTAGCACGCACCTGTACTGACTTCCGGTAAAGTGACGTATTTCCGACCTTCTCCGCTCGCCCTCTACTGCCCAGTGTGGCGTGAACAGACGGCCGCCGTGGACTCTGCTCCAGCTCTTCTCTCGAGAGCTGCTGGTACGTAATTAAATTGTCACTCTTAGAGGGCCACTTCATCGCTTAATTAGAGGGTACCTCTGCAGGAGAGGGCCGGACCTTTCCGTGGAGCGGTGTGACCAAGTGGCTCGACTGTCGAGCCAAACATCGCCAGTAAGCGAACGCGAAGCGTGGCTCGCGGCTTTATAGCGAGTACAGAACCAAAACAATCGTAGTGTGTTTTTCTTGCAATAAATGTGTTTTTCTCATCCCTGCGACGGGCCTCTGACATTTCTGGTGATGCGTTGTGTTGAAATTTGCGAATGTCTCGTGTTTCCTCGTATTTACATGGGACGCGAGGATCTCTAGCGATAAAATATTTCCGGCAATGCGCAAAATTTGTTAGCGTTCACGTTTACGGTTTCTCCGTTAACAAATTATTCAATGAATGCATGAGTCGTTTTAGGCATGAAAGGTGTGCGTGCCTGGTACCGCGGTAAGGCTATGCGTTCGACAAAGCGCGCATATGGCGCATTAGTGTCGGTCGCATACAAGTTATAAGGCAAAAAAATTACCGTATATATCCGTGCCGATTTTTTTTTAAAGAAGCAGCAGCATATGTGAGCCTTAGCACGGCAGTGAACCTTCTTGTCTAAACATCGCATACTAACGTCAAGCGGAAGTAAAAACCGGAAGTTTAGTCCCTTGACTTGCTGCCTGAAGGTTGTGACGACGCAACGAGCAATGACTTTCATCTGTACGCCATGTTTAAGGGTGGCTAGAAATGGGAGGTGTGAAAAGCGTGGGGGCATTTCTCTTGCTCGGAGCATTTCTCTTGCTCGGAGCATTTCTCTTGCTCGGGAGCATTTCTCTTGCTGCGGTCGGGGGCTCTGGGGACTGGTCAGCGGTAGAGATAAGCAAGAGGCGTTTCAGCATTCGAGTAGAAAAAGCAAGGAAGAGAACCGGAGTCCTTACATTCATAGGTTACCGTGCACGTGTTTTTGCAAAGCCCCCTCTTATTGTCCCGCCTTAGTTATTAAGAATACCGCCAACAACAACAAAAGAAAGTAAAAGAAAAGTAAAACTCGGCGATGGTGTTTTGTACCTCAACATAATTTGAGGTACAAATCGTTGCCGGAAAGAGTGTCCCTTCACCGTGCGCCGGCATGCAAAGATCAATTTACGAGATGGCCGCTGGTTATCCTAAGGGCTGACAGAGCTCTACAGAACTCCGATGTGCGTGCACTGTAGAAGAGGTTCTACAGTAAAATGAGACTGAAGAGCTTGAAAGGCCTAATGCTAGTTACCACGGAGGCAGCAGAAGTGGCCGTAGAACAAATATTGAATGCACAAAGCGAACGCAACGATGGTCGTCTTGTCTACTATATTGCAGGCAACGTGACAAGAAAGTGGGTCCTCCCAAAAAACTGAATTGGGCAGGAATGTCTGTGCTGCGTCAAATGACAGGCAGTGCTGTAGCGGAAGTGCCGATTGACGTATTCAAAGAATGGGACCTTATTCGAGGGTTTCTCTTTTCTGTGGACGTCAGAGTCGCTGTACAACTTGAATCATGCTGTCGAATTGAACAAGCTAACGTCCGTTTAGTACAGTGTGCATGCATTCAAAGATTGCAAGCAGCCTACTTACTGCAGGCAGCACCGTGCCATAACGTGGCTGCCAAGCACTGCACTGAACTAGGCTGATTAGTTAATTTTTTTTTTGTCACAAGGATTAATTTTCTTTTAAAGGAGCTCAACCAAGCAGCAAGTGTGAACAAAAGAGGCTATAGCTGTGCGTAACTTAAGGCAACATCTACCAAAGTACCACGTATAGTTAAACTGTCTCTTATGAAATTGTGTTAAAAAGCCACAAAACAAAGTTCGGTATCAATTTCTCCTCAACATTAAGCGTATCTGGCTCCGCAATTGCACGACCCTAAGCGTCATTCAAAGGTGCACTGAGAAAAAGAGACTACATAAATGGACACGGTAATTCACAATAAATATCAGTGACTACCGCACGTTAGCGCACGCTAATTTCAGAGCAATGAACAACGAAATATTGGTGAAAGATACCACCTTCCCGCTGGAAGAACCTCAGGCTGTTCTCTTAAATAACTACGTCGATAAATCATATAAAGGTTTGTAGAGATCGTTTTGCATTCTCAACAATTGTAATAATAATTCGGCATGTTCAAAATGTGCTTTATTGAATGAGTGCATTTTGCTGGCGTAAAGTACGTGCTGATGCCGCGCTGGCAGGTTGCGCAGTGCTAGGCCGCATAACGTGAAATGGCAATATTGTTATTGAATATTACCACAACTTACACCTGCGAAAAGGAAGCAACACTTGGCGTGAGTGCCATGCGGGCCATGCCACAAACGCCGCGACAATATACGTACCGCGCACCAGCGCCCCCGACGAAGGCGCCCCTGCAGGGGGCAATGCGCATCCCGGCAACCTTGAAGCGGCCGGCTTTCACACCTCCCACTTCTAGCCATTCTAACCGGGTGATGCATAGAAGAAAAAATGACAAACTCGTCAGCATAACGCGGCACCGTAACGACGGGAAGGTCAGTGAGATAGCTCAAAGCACGTTGGTCAAACCGAGATAGAAAGAAGTCGCCCGGAATAGGTGCGACTAGGGACAAATCGTACAACTTGTACGACTTGCGACTGGTGACAAACTTGTACAAATCGTACAAGTTGTCATGAACCACCGCAGTGTATTCTAGGCAAAAGTATAAAAGTCAAATAAATATATGATTGTTCGTTCCTGTTTTATTCTTGAAGCGCAGGTCACCTTTAGTCGTTATTAGGTAGGGAACAGCTGCAAGCAGGTCATCGTGGGGAATATAGCAGTAAAGAGCGTTGTCTCGTTCCCGCATCTAGCGCCGTCAAGAGCATTCGCCCTGTCTTATCAACTAGCGCAAATCAAGATGCTGTTCTTATGGTCCACAGTTCATCATTATCAAATTTTGGGATGCAGACGACCTCAGTAATGCAACTTGAACATCGCGAGTGACCACTACTACATCAGTGAGTAAGCCCATGTATACATTTTCTTCAGTACTGCTGCACACACTGATCTTCACTTTTCATCGTAGACACTAAGTCAAGTATTTTTAATAGTATCTAGAGGCCTCGAAGGGAGGTACGAGCTTGTCTCGT
This sequence comes from Dermacentor andersoni, assembly GCF_023375885.2. Classification (NCBI taxonomy): domain Eukaryota; kingdom Metazoa; phylum Arthropoda; class Arachnida; order Ixodida; family Ixodidae; genus Dermacentor; species Dermacentor andersoni. The sequence continues at coordinate 109,510,840 of NC_092815.1, forward strand.
GTCTAGGCCTCAAGTATAACCCCGAAGGAAGGCAGCAGCCATGGCCTGACATTGAAGGCCTTCTCCTAATCGCATGAGGGAAATATAAAAACGAAAAAAAATCAGCAGTATCCCGCAATTCATCTTGCTCTGGACTGCTGCGCCGGAAGTTTCATTTGAGAAAGGATACCACGATAAAAAGCTTGTTTGCTACGCACACAAGCTGGTCCTCGTCTGCCGCAGCATCGATGGTGTTGGACGTGAACGCCACAGACACAGCTTCGCTCTGTTCTGGTAACCAAACGTGGTGGTCACAATGACGTCAGTACAAGCACTCTGTTGCCCGTTGAGGACGGTGAGTCTTCACGGCCTCAACGGCCCGACGCGCGGAGTGCTTCGTCCTACCTCCCTACCTACGGGTAGGTTAAGAGGCGGGCACCCCAGCTCGGTGGAATAACAAAGTTTTCAATCAATCAATCAATCTGTTGCCCGTTGTGCCCTACTACACACGCGCACAGGCGCCACAATTCTCAGACTACTCTGCGTCGCATACCCATTCCCGCGCAAACTTCCAAGTGCCGCCAGACTGGGTTCTCTTGATGGCGGCATACAAGCGCTGACCTGACGTTTTGCTTGAGTGCGCAGTGATATGTTTTCTTTGCGACATATTATCGTTTTTCTCTTTTCCCTGCATTAATTGAAGAAAAAGTAAATTTATGGGATAGCGCAGCGGTCAGAGCTTTCAACTCCTATATGTATACATTGCCACAGCGGCATGCAAAAGTTGGATTTCCAGGAGCAAACGGTGCCATACAAGACGAGGGACCAGGAGAAGACACTTCTTGTCTCTCGTGTGCTCTGTCACCATTTGCTATTATAATGGACCAAACAGTCCAACAATAGGTTTGGCCAGTTCCATTCCCAGTTGTGGTGACGGCAATGTTTTGTGTTTCTCCGTCATACGGCGAGCATGAATCAGAGGAGGAACAATTGGCCTGGCGAAGACGGTGTCACGGCTTCGCGGACGCAGCTAACTCCGTTTCGAGCTTTGAACTGCTGTCAGCGTAACAAGAAAGTCATTTCGAGAACGGCTGTTTCAGAACAGCGGCTGACTGGGAAGGGTCTCAAGCGAACGTGTAACAGGCATCGCCAGCACAAGGGCGAGAGTAGAAGGAGCGGGAAGGAGTGGAAATACAACCAGGAAATGAACGACCTGCTTGTGGTCTAGGGCCGATTACTAGGCGCCAATTGCATCAAGCGCACCTGAGTAAACTTTCTGCTCATTTTCCTTTTACTTCGGTCGACGCCCGGCTCATAGAATGTACGCATGGACAGCTGACAACACTGACACTTTTGCTGACCACCTATCTAAAGCAGCAACCACACAAGTGCTGTAGAGGCAAAGTGCTGTAAAGGCGCGAAACAACGAGAACACTGTTACGGTATAACCTGAAGAAAACAGAGGAGTTGCAGGATAAAAGTAGTCGAAAATACGTACAACAGCACTTCAATATGCAGGAGATGAAGCCTAAATTGCTAAACCGCATCACAGAAAGCTCTACTTGAAGCCAAGAAGCTCCAATGAAAGTCATATGTTAAAACTGCATTAATATGAGTGCTGCAACTACGTTTAAAAACTACAGTTTGTTGTTCTATCTTCCAGCCCCTATCATTGCCGACAATTGGAGTACCAGCTTACGTCTTCTGACGTGCACGCTTCAATATTTTAACATGCCAATTCTGCCTCTACTGTTCCTGTCCTATTATCTCTCTCAGGCTGGCTCTTCCAATTGCTTGTTTGTTTGTTTGTTTGTTTGTTTGTTTGTTTGTTTGTTTGTTTGTTTGTTTGTTTGTTTGTTCTTTAAACTGACACAATTAAGCATATGAGGTGAAGGCTTTCTTTTTCTTAAGAAGCGTATAAATTTTCTTCTACGATAATTGAAGGCGACAACGTCTGTTTGGTGCACTCAGAGTAATGGCGTGGTGCACACAGCGGTATAGAAGCGCCACAAAATAAGACACGGACGACAGAACTAACTGAACGATACAAGCCCTGACTTTCAACTGATTCATTGAAGAAACAAGAAAGACGCAGAAAAACAAGAAGCAAGGAACTGCGAACACGTCGGTTCCTCCTTGCGCGGTTTCCGTTGAAACGACGCCAGTATTGTCATTTTTGTTGCTCTATGTGTTTCGCCATTTCAGCGGTAAGCACGTCCCTCAGTAAACAGTACATAACACTCCAACAAGTTCTTCTTACCAAGTAGGCGTCTTTGTGGTCTTTAAGAACCCTGCAGTGACACTAGAACCTTTACGTTCTCGATGTAATGGAAGCAACAACAAATCCAAGTTGCAACTCCAACTCCTTTCTAACCTAGTTTTCGTTACGTCGACGTTGACGTGCCTTCGTGGAACTGTTAGGCGGGAGCGACAGTGTCGTTGGGGACTTTTTGTTATGAGTTGGTTTGCAGTAACGTCGAGATGAAGACAAGAAATCTGAATGCTTTAGCCTCCAACACAGCCCAACAAAGTGGTTTCGCTATGCTTAAGCCGCTCTCCTCGGCCCGTCTTCATTCTGCGCTTGCAGTCCCAACCCCAGTTACTGCTTTTCCTTTTTATTTCTCTGACTCTGGCAGTGAACGTCGCTACTTTCTTTCATTGCAATTGGCGAGCCGTTACTTATCATGTCGGATGTGGGTTAGTTGAAGCGACGGCATTATTCTGCATACATGAATACGCGCATATTTTTGCACCGTTCTAAAGTTAGCCTCGTTCGCAACAAAAAGCATTTGCTGAGAGAAGGTGTCTGTAAACTGGTGTGAAGTACCCTCCCCCTTTTCTGCTCGACCTGTGGTCGGCACTGCTAACTCGCAAAGTGCTAGGTTTTTGCTTCGTGTAAATTGTGATCTCTTCCCTGAAAGCCTAAACACATTTACTCAAAGCGCTTGGACAAAATCAGTAGAACGGGAGAAGCTAAACTTCTCTCGCATTTTAGAGCAGAATATTCATGGGCAAACAATGAAATAGCAGCCGGAATAAAGTTTTGCCGCAAGCAGCAAACACAACACATGCTTTTACGGAAGTCCATTTGCGTGTGTCCATGCTTACGTGCTTACGTTCTAGACTAGACCGGGCCAGACTGGACTTTAGTGGACTAGACCGCACAGCTTCTGGGGGTGAAGCTGCACTGTCGACCTATTCTCCAAATCCTCTGTTGCCATTACGTACCCGGTGGGACACTCTTGACGTCCACGTAGACGGAGTTCCTATCAGCGCTTTCATTGACACTGGGGCGCACGTCTCTACACTCTTAGCACGGTAACGTTTATTAAAGGGGTATATTCTCACATATTTGTGCACCTTTAACTTATAAGTTACACAGCAACCTTTACAAATTTAACTTCTATTAAAGGTAAGAAAGCGTGCACCTCAACTAGAGGTTACAACACTTTAACTTCTAGTATAGGCATACAGTATTGAGTGCCTTTGCCTAAATATAAAGGTTACTTTTACAATATACCGGTTGAACGATTAAAATGTTCACACAATGCGGCTTGCAGGAGGTCCCAGATGGACACCGCGCTGCGCATGCTCCGTATATAGAGCCGGTGTCGCCTAGCAACGGGGACGCGGCTCTTCCTTCTTTCGGGCTTCTTTCTGCGGTATGTTTCATCAAAGCCCGTTGCTCTGCGCATGCTCCGCCCAGGCAGTTGTCGCCTAGCAACAGAGGTGCGTCTCTTCCTTCTTTCGCGCTTCTTTCTGCTTGCGCCTCTTCTTTCTTGCGCGCTTCTTTCCGCGGCCGGATTAAGCAGACTACAACCGTGCGCGGAGAAATGTGAGCCTTCGCGGAGGGAGCCCCTCGGCCAGTCCTTTCCGGACGCTGCCTTTACATGCGCTTGCGCTTCGAAATAGTTCACGTGTCCACCTCGTGCGGTTTTCGGGACAAAGTGTGTCCCTGTGTCTCTCTCAACCTAAGTAAAAAAAAAAAAAAAAGAAACATTGCGTTTTGCAGGCAACCTAGACCTTACGCATACCGCAACATCTCTTGTTTGACCTAAAAAATACGAAGACAAAATGCAGCCTACTACCCCAAAAAGTACAACAAAGGTGAGCGCGGGTGCCAGAGAAATTTCTTTACTTTCGAATAGTATATTGTAAGTGACAGACTCATTCTTTTGGGCTACAGTTCTGTAGCTGCTAATCAATAAATGAGCCAAATTTTCGCTTTGCCAACGACAAGTGTTCAGACCTTTGGCTCGCGCTGTTGCGGTTTTTATCCTCCTGTACATACGTTTGTGTTTACTCGGTCGATTGTTCCTAAGGTATCACTTAGCATGCGAAAATGAAAAAAAAAATGAATTTCAGCTGACTGATTTTCCTTTTTAATTTCTGCATGCTGAATGATACCCTTGGTACAATCCACACAGTAAACGTAAATGCATGCGCAGGAGAAAAACAGCAACAGCACGGGTAAAGGGCCTGAACACTTGCCGTTGTTCATAAGCAAAGCAAAAATTTGCTTCATTTATTGCTAAACAGCTACACAATTGTACCCAAAAACAGTATGCGTCTGTCACTTGCTATGCCATTCGTAAGTGAAGATCTGTACTCCCGTGCTCCTCCTTGCGCTTTGTGATAGCTAGAGAATTTTTTGACTAGATATTATTGCAGTCGAAGAGATGTTACGGCTTGCGTAAGTTGCCAGCAAAACGCAGTTTTTTCTTTTTTTTTTGGCTTAGGCTGAGAGAGACACAGGGACACCCTTTTCTGTGGAAACCACACGAGGTGTACAGGTGAACTATTTCGAAGCGCAACCGCGTGTAAAGACCGTGTCCAAAAAGGACTGGCCGAGTGGCGTCCTCCGCGAGGGCTCACGTTTCTCCGGGCATGGTTGTCGGCTGCTTAATCTGACCGCGAAAAGAAGCGCGCAAGAAAGAAGAGGCGCAAGCAGAGAGAACCGCAAAAGAAGGAAATGACGCACCTCTGTTGTTTGGCGGCAGCCGGCTCGGTGTACCATGCGGAGATTTGGACTTTCTGGAACAAAACCCAAGGTGGCGCCTCCCCGTTGCTAGGCCGCACCCGGCTTGTCGGACGATGTAAAGAACGGGACCCACATGAAATTCTCTGAAAAAAAAAAAAAAGAAACGCTCAAATGAATGTGGTATCAACAGCTTACTTTCATTTAAATCACTTAAATCGTTGTATTTCAGCCAACAAATGGCTACTATGATGCTAGTATACTAGTATCCCTTGGGATTTCTGACGAAATGAAACTCCCCGTGCGGCACCTTTTGAGCAAATATGTAACGGTAATGTTCCCAAAAATACAGATCAAAACACAATTTGAACGCCTGAGGAGGAGGCACCGTTAGCTTGTATAAATAATTTGAGTATAAATTGACAGTTCCACAGGCAGTATAAGGTTAACTTCAGAATGCAACATCTTTATTTGAAAATACAACATAGAATACACCACAAGTACAGCAGGCCTTGCTGGCACATGACTAGATCTGAAAATTCAAGAGAATACTATCACTTGCATCATATCACAGGAATTTTTAAAAGCATATCACCGTGTTTCAGCCATGCATGTCGTCAATAAATTCGTGTTAACTGTCCATGTAAAAACTTGTACTGCTGTCAGGAAGCAAGAAAACAAGGCAAATATTAGTATATGAGATTGCAGGAACAAAAACTGGACACTTGTGTTCAGATCCACATTGGACACTACATAAAAAAAGCTTTACACATCCTGTGCAGCATTAGAGCAGGTCAATAAAGACGTTGCCAATGCAATGTAAACAATGCAAAAAATATGCAAAGTATTGGCTATAGGTGAACCTAAAAAAGAAGACTAGACCACAAGGCCATGCATGCATGCAGCCCATCTATACCTGAGCAACGTTTCCTTAGTGTTAGCATTGACCACCACTGGCATCAAAAGACCACTTGTTGCTCTTACAAACATCAGACAAAGCTTAACCAGGAGATGTGCAAAGTGCTGGCTTGTAGGGCCAAATGACAAAAGGTTGGAAGTGGTGATGCTTACAGCATAGTGAACTCTCAGTTTAGATCCTTGTGACAATACAAACATGAACATTTTTTTATTAAAATTACTACAAGACACATTTTACTGTCTAGCTAACAATGTCAAGGATGGGATTCAAACTTCTTGAATGCACTACCTATTTAAAATCAATATAGAAAAAGGTCATTTGGACACTACTATGCATAGTACTGCACAATTACTCTATCATCTAGAGGCTAGCAGTTAGAATAACTCAGTGACAAAGTAAGGCCGCCATAATTCACATTGCACGAATTTAAGAATTTTGAGCGGCTAAATAAAATACTTGTGCACAATACTAAGTGTCACTTGCATGAATGGTTGTATTACCTCAGTAATTTTGAACAGTTATAAAAAGTCATGCAAATGTAATGCACAAATGATGCATCTGTTTACCACCTCCTGGCAACAAGCGAACATTAATGCAAGGTGAAAATTGTTAACTAGACTTTGAGTCAAATCACATTCATTTTCTTCAGAAGAGGAAAGAAACACTTCAATCTGTCATTTATGAGCCCTCTAGGCACAACATTGCGGGGAAGCACAAGTTTCTGCATCAGCGCCAGGAATGGTGCAAATGCATATGGATAATCGAGGTTCTTGATGTAGTAGGTTAAAATACAATAAATTACAGCTAGCTCCAGGCTGCCGTTCGAGACCCAAATTATTTCTTGCCTGCTGCCAGCATAAACACACGTGTGCTCGCTGCATGTGTAGACGTGGGGAGCTGCAATCTGGATATCACCACTGGGCAGTGGAGCCTACAAAGACAGTTAGAGCCTATGAACATTCGCCTATCAAACATTAAATATGCACAGTATAATGTGAACTGACGAAGTAAAATTTACCAAAAACGTGCAGTACTGCAGAGCACAACACAACCCCAAAGAGCCCAACCATTCTACATCAAGGAAAATTAGAACTGGCTTACCTTTAGCTCTCATTATAGTAAGCATGCAGGAAAAAGCAATGAAATGTTATTTTACTGAAAGTCATCAGTATAATACTAATTTTCGTTTGTTTGCTGAACTATATACAACTGAAATCTCACTAAAGGATACTACCGTTCAGCGCGTAATTATGCCCTGTTCCCACAAGATACGCATTAACGAGATTTCGCCAGGTAAATTGGTGCAGCATCGCACACTTCATGAGCTGGCTGTGTGCACGTTCCGTCCGGCAGGATGTCTCTTACGGTTTTTGCTTACCTCACCTTTAACTTTCGAATGCAGTAAATCACATTTAAATTAAATTGTGAAATTTAATTTAACAATTTCATCTAATTTCATTAATTTGTTCCTTCTCTACATTCTGTGCCTTCGTGTGTTAATTATCGTGCAGTCTAGTTAAACGGAAGGAGTGAATAAAAAATAGCACCAAAATACTACCATACCTCAATTTAAGCGCATATAAAGTATGAGCAATGCCTCCATCCTTAGTATTATTTCAGGGGAAGAAAATCTAAGGCGACAACATTAAATCGTGTAGTGATGCACCGCTCGACTCGCACCACTGACCAGGGGCGTAGCCAGGGGGGGGGGGGGGGGGGGCTTATGGGGCTTCAGCCCCCCCCCCGAAATTTTTTCGTGCTGTCCATGCACCGCCGACAAAAGCAACCCCCGGCGCCGGAAATCATTCTGGATTTTGTCTAGAGCGTCTTTTTCACGCTCGAAGAGCCATTTCACCGCGAAAATTGCGAACTCAGGCTGAATTTTGCGGCAACGCCCATGCACTGGGAGTCACATAGCGCAAGCAGCCCCATCCGAGCACAAAGTTTCAAGGGTGTTTTCATGGCGAACGGGCTCGCCGCGGCATTTCGCGGAGGCCGCGGAATCTGCACTCTATCATGGAATTTATGGAGCGCGCGGATATCAGTTCTGAAACTTTATGGGTATAAAGTTCTCATAAACATCTGATGTGAAAGGTACATTGACATTTCCAAACGTGTGCTTTAGATTTTCAATTGTGGAAATTTGTAAGTTTAATGCTCCCATAAATATTTGACGCCAAAGGTGCATTGACTTTTCCAAAGTCGCACAACGAGACAAGCCAAATCAACACGCTATCAGACAAGTTGACAAAGCCCGTAGCGAGGCCCGATGAGACGAAGCGTTGTGGTGGTTCATTCGTGCCGTCATGTCACATAAAAAAAATTTTTTTTTTTCACCTGCGCCAAAGCATCCAGTGAAGACACTAAAGCCAGCCAAGGCAACTACGTTCTTATTTAGTTTTTTCTACTTTGACTTTTAATCGCGAAGACACATTGAGCCTCTTCATTTTATTTTTTGTTCTCGCTCCCCTACCCGCGCGCTGCCAGAGCCAGCCAGAGCGCACGCGTTTTTCTCGTGTTGCCCCGACCAGCGCGCGGCGCACTTCGGTGCGCGTTCGGTTTTCTCTGGCCGAGTGTATTTTCGCCTGGCAGAGCTTTGGACGCTTTATAGCTAGCAGACGAGAAAAAGAAACAATGGTCGCTAGCCGCCATCACTGTGGGGACTCGACGGATTGCACCGCGTTCGCTTGAGCGCAACCTCTCCAGAAAGTCTTGTCTCGCCGGTGTAGGATGCCGAGCAGTATGCGCCTGCTTCTTGGTGGACCAAGCGTCTCGTGTTTTCTTCAATATTCCTTTAATAGCCATATCAGTTGCCCAAAGTAGACATTTTATTGTGACCAACATACTTTGCGTTTTTTTTTTCATTACGGTGCCCCCGCACCACAAAACGAAAAAAGAAGCGTTGTTGCGGTGCAGCGAATTGTCGTATGGTGAAAGTGCTATTTTGTTATTTCTTTTGCGGAAATTATTGGGCCATGGGACGCTTAAGCTGCCGGATACTCTTATTATATTATTGCGATAGCAATTATATGGACACTCTAGGCGCATTCCTGCCGTCGCCGTCGCCATCATGTTCCGCATAAAGTCTAAGTGCGATAACATCGTAACCCCGCGCCGCAAGCTGTATGTGCGAGTGAAAGCGTGTGGGGGGTGGGGGGAAATGGGTGAGCCGACGATAGTGGCTCAGTCTTGTGGGCGCAAGGGAGAAGAGTGAGGAGCAAGCGCGCCTTCCGTCGCGCACGATACATCGGGGGGAGTGGATGGAATGGGGGCAGGATCTAGGATTGTGTGAATCTGTGATTGCGCAACATGTTTATTTGCCTTATTTGACGCATTATATACCGTGACTTTTTCTTAGATACGTAGATTTATTGGAGACTTACTTATACGTATGTTTAAATATCTTGTTGCGAGGTTTTGTGTATACGTGCAGTGAACTTCGTTTCCAGTGGCACTTTTTGCCCTTTATCAAGCTGTATCTTCGCATTTGTATATTCCATTGCTTCTTCGCATTTCTAATGTACCAGGGCAAGTCAAATGAAAGTGAGCCTACCCACCCTGCGCAATTATGGTTCTGTTCATTATCTGCAAGGCCTGCGCGTAGCACACAGACATCTCTCATTTACAAAAGTGACACGCAGGTGTGAGGATAAATGTTCTTTGATGCTCTCATACACTGGGTTGAACATGGTTGCGTGCCGTAATGGACTCTCCAGAAGTTGAGCAGCGTGGTGCCGTCAGGTTTTGACAGCTGAAGGTGTTTCCCAAAAAGAAATCAGTCACCGTATGGCTGCCGTGTACATGGAACATTGCATTTCATTGGCCATTGTGAAGCGTTGGAACAAACAGTTCAAAGAAGGGCGTGAAATTTGTAAAGACGACCCCAGACCGGGCCAAAGCCATCGTGCAATCACCCCTAACAAAATTGCAAAAGTTGATGAGCTGATGAGACAAGAACGGAGGATAAGCATCGATGAACTGGCAGAGCGTGTGAACATCAGTCACAGTTTGGTTCACGCCATAATTCATGAACATCTCGGTTATCGGTTCTTGTGTGCGCAATGGATGCACAAGATTTTGAACCACCGCCAGAATACGGAGAAGATCAGTGCTGTGTTTACTCATCTGATCCAGTATCACAATAAAGGTGACGATTTCTGGTCTGCAATTGTGATCGGAGACGAACCATCATGCCACTACTAAGAGCCTGAAACACGACAGCAAAGCTTACAATGGAAACATTCAAATTCACCTTCCCCAAAGAAAGCAAAAGCCGTCATTTCCACCAGTAAGGTGTTGTTGACTTTTATTTTTCGATCGTCGGGGGCCATTACTGATAGTATTTGCTAAATCTTGAGAGACTATCAATTGTTTCCGATATTGTGAAACGCCGGATCGGCTGCGTGTCGCAATCAAGAACAAACTACGTGGAAAATTGACAAATGGGGTCATCTTGTTCCACGACAATGCCCGTTCCCACGTCGCTGATGTGGTTAATACAAAACTAGCAAAGTTCAAGCGGGAAACGCTGCAACATCCGCCACACAGCTCAGACCTGTCGCCTTGCGACTTCCACATTTTGGGGCAACCGAAAAAACAGCTCAAGGGAACCAGATTCGTCTCGGACGATGTCGTGAAAGTCAGTTGCAGACGTTTTGAAGGAGCGACCCAAGGAGCTTTATGAGACGGGAATTGCGCGACTCTCTAGTCATCGGGACAAATGTCTAAATGCTCATGGGGGCTACTTTTAATTAAAGTACCCCGTTTGTTATATATTCGCATTAGCTCACTTTCATTTGACTCGCCCTCGTATATTCTGCAGAACTCATGCTTTTTATACGTGGTCTCTGTTGCGACTATAATTTCGGTGCAATTACTCACGATACACGACCGGTGACAGCTGCTGCTGCGTAATGCACTGGAACAAATGGAAGCGTCATTGAGATTTTTCACTGGCTGTTGCATATGTACAAGAATGTAAACAAGGATCTTGAATGACAAAGTGTCATTAACATATTTGTCCTCAACTTGTTCATTTTATGGCCTCTACATTTTTCATATCAGCGGCATGCATTGCTTTGCTGGCTTCGAACTGATGTAGTTCTAAAGTTCGTGTGATATTATCTTTACTTATTAAATAGACGAAATACATGGAAGCATTGACATCAGTTATGTTGGGCACAATTTTTGGCACATACGAGTATATTTTTTTATGAAAAAATACATATTTTACTTGTATTGACAGTGCGTAGCGTTCAACAATTTGTTTGCAGCATCTTTGGCAATGGCAATGCAGTTATTATTCGTGTATTTGATCCCTAGGCAAATTGTTTAAGAGAAAGCTTTAGCTCGGGCCCAACTCTGACGTGGCCTATTCAGATACATGTAAAACGCAGAAACGGTTGTCTGAGATAACTCCTAAATCGCTTTTAATGAAATTTGTTGCATTTGAGAGAGTATGTTAAATTCTAATGTCTGTTGGAAGCGGAATTTTGATTTAGGGCCTGAACTCTGTTTAATATATTTAGAAAAATTCGAAAGTGCGAAAAAAATAGAAGGACGAAGTTTAAATAATAATAGCTATGCATCAAGAACAGATATCGCGTTTCTGTAAACGGCATCCATTACACCATTCAAACCGGACAAATTCGATATATAAATGTGTATCTTACGTGAATTGGTTATGTTATGTATATCATACAAAGCGGACAAATTCGATATGCCAATGTGTATCTTACGTGAATTGGTTATGTTATGTACAAGGGTTCTGCAAAAGCCATATTTCCATAATACTTAATTTTTTGAGACTCATGTGTAACATATCAATTTTGTTCGCTGTAGATGTACTATTATGTGCAATTCACAGAATTGTGATATCAATTATCATTGCTGATTTACAGAGTTGTATACTTGTTTCGTTTACTGAAAAGTTTCGCTTTTTGCCACTTTTCAATAAAATATTGACGACCTAAATCGAAACTTCGAAACAAGCAGTCACTAGAATTTAAGTTTTTCTTTTAAATGCAACAAACCTCGTCAAATTCGGAGCAGTGGTTGCCGAGAAAAACGAATTCTCCTCATACATGTATTTACATAGGAGCATCCGACCTAATGTTTCCTCTTAAGGAGGAGGTCCACCTGCAACGTGAGCCCCCCCCGAACGAAATTTCTGGCTACGCCACTGCCACTGACCAATACAAATGATAATGCTACAATATAAGTACTGAACAGGAACACAGATGTGAGTACAAGTAATCACAAGGTGAATGCAGATAGCTTTCTGGGCGATAGGTGAAAAGTTTACAAATGAAAGTAATATTTAGCATCGTTACATTTGAGATGTTTTCCTTATGAACTAGTAAATTATCTTTCACATCACATACCTTGGCCGCATTCAGTATCGCGGATCTCTTTCTCCATGGCAACCACTGGGCTGTCAAGTGGGGGCTCTTCCACATGGGGCCACGGTGCGGAGTCTGAAACAAACAAGTGATAACAAAGCACCCAATGAAACCAATTCTTTCCTGTATGCGCTATGCATTTACCTTTAGAGCAGCCAGGCTGTGATTCTTGCACAGGCATGCAGGCCGATTCATTTTCTATGGAGGCACCTACTGGGACAGTCTTCTCTAAAGCAAAAAAAGAAAACGAATGTATATAGATCCCACGCACTGTGGGAATCGATGTAAGCAAAGCTTTCTGTGCTGTTTGCGTTCAGTGGCAATATTTGGCGGTGATGTTGACGGCCTACGACAGTCGTGATGCGATGTTAAATGTTACGTTACGTGCACCACTTGTGTTTGCCTACGTAGTACACCAAACAGCGAGGCGTGTTTGCTCGAGGCATTGTTGTGCGCCATTGTTCGTATGCTGCAAGGAATTTAGCACTGCCATTCTTCACACGAGCGCATGGCATCGTGGCTGAAATGTTTATTTGCTCGACAGCCGCTTGCGCGTTGTCGTCTTGACGCTGCGGTACTGAGCGCAGCTTTGCGTCTGCACGCCTGCATCAGTTGTCATCATGTACAAACTTGCAGGGTGTTTATTTTTCAGAAACAGCAGAAACGTGCCGTTTCATTCTTAAACTAACATTTTTACAGTTTCTCCGCAACTGTTGCCATGTCTAGTAGCGACGTCTCTGAAGTAGCGACCGCAAATGAAGCATGCTTTCTGGTGGCGTCTTTCCCTTCTTCCGCGATCATACTATGTATGCAAGGCGCCACGAGCGAATATCAGCTATTATTCATCCGTTTGGTCAGGGCGTTGGCTTTACGCATTCTCTGTATTATCTTTCCATTGACTATCTCCCCTCTGGAAATTTGCACGTGAGTACAAAAGCGCTGCAGCTTCTACAATGCTTATACCGCAGGCTAACGCGTAATTACAGCGCTCCAGAGGCAATTTTGTCGATGACCGAGGAGTTCCAGAGGACATTGTGACGACTAAAGAGCTCCAGAGGGCATTGTGGCGACGCCCGCGCCGCTCTTGCTGGAAAGGGCTCACAGACGCCACTCCCGCGTCCCTACTATGTACACGTACAATGTAATTTCTCGTACATTGCGTACATTATATACATTACGTACTCAACCACTCCCCGACGCCGCGTGCAGGTCAGCGACAGCAGCAACAGTGGAAAAGCCGAGGAAAGTGGCAAAGAAAGCTTCGCTTTAAAATATTTGATAGACTAGGCAATCAAAAAAGCTTTGGCTAACATTCCACTTTATACTAACCATATTGCACTGAGGAGAGACTAGATGTGCAAGCTTCCACGGTTTCATCTGACACTTAGGCCTCGGACACGGTGCCTGGCACATTGCATTGCGCCTTTGCCTCGGCTGTATTTTTCATTTCTGAAATTATAGACGCAAGGAAAGAACATCATTAGTGTTCACAAAGCACTGCAGAGCGCATTGCAGAGCTCTAGGCGAAAAAAAAAAGAAACGCGTACGTAAGCAAAATGCGTGCGACAGGTATACAACATGTATTCTCCGGAACAACGCTGTATATAATTATACATCATTGTGCGAAATTTGAATGCAAGTTGTAAGAGAAGGGGTGACGTTGCCGTAAAAAGAGAATTGTGCATTCTTCGCAGTTAGTCAATGCTAACCACCGATTCCCATGTTAAATTATTGGCCATTTTGACTAAAAGAAAATAGAAAAAACACGTATTTTCACCTAAAACGCGAAGCACTAATAGCGATAGCAAAGCATTAGACCACTACTCAAACTAAGGTACGTAGTTTTACCTGCCGTAACAGTAATCATTAGCTTACTAATAACCATGGTGTCACGCGAGCACAGGCATAAATGAACATATCTCATTTGACGACCGCGAACAATCGCTATCAAGTTGGCTTGAAGAACGCAGAGGGGAGCGAACGTTTGTTTTGTTGCTCCCTTCAACGTGTCTCCGAACTTTTGAGATTACGCGACCTCCAGCACTACGCGCACCGAAAGAAAGCGGAAATGCAACCACGAGCCGCCTCGGCTTGCCCGACTTCTGCACACACCGGAGATTACCTCCAGGCCAGGGCGCGGGCAGTCACGCACCACCACAGCATGGCTAACGGAGGGTGCGCGAGGCGAGTTGTACAATACTGAACGATTTCTATCAACTACATCAGCCCAAAGCACGGTGCCAGTACAAGAAACGTATTGTTGAGGTCATTTAGTTGCCCTGACACAACTCATCCCGCCGACAATCTCAATATTTTAGAGAGGTCTAATCTAATATTTGCACAAAATGACAACATGACAACATCGAATTTAGCTCAATGTAAATCGAAGAGCTTAAAGAAGCAAATATATCAACAATAACTTTTTTCAGAAACACTTACGCGCAGCGAGAGCATGCACTGTCAAATGTTGAATTGCGAACTATAAAGAATACACGTACTATCCACCTAAAAATAATTAAAAGCAAAAGTTCTGCTTACCGAGATTTTTCCGTGTGCATTTGGGACGTGGTCACAATAGTCACACCTCACCAGGTTGTCACTTCCCGACAGGCGCAGAATAGTGTATCGCTTGCACTCACAACCCGGCTCGTTGCAGCGACCGCGCAACACACCGAAAAGGTCTCTGCTGCACAAAGGCATGAGGGTGCAGCGGATGGCGCAAGTTCCCAGTAGAAGCGGTAATAACTACTTCAGGCTACAAGTGGTGGCAGCACACAATGGTGATCGGATGGTATCCAAACAAGTCAAATATATAATGGCCGTCTCAGAACGACAACTACAACAACGACAGGACGACAGCGCGCTAACCACACCCGCCGGCTCCGAGCCTCCCGCTCTCGCTTAAAATCTTCCCAGCGTGCAACTCGAGCTATCTCGATTGGACCGAGGAGGAGAGATGATAGCACCGTGGATAGCCGCACTCCAGTGTGGCTGATGCCTGCTAGCTTCCGCCATGCTAGAAAGAGGCACTTAGAGGCACAAGCAAAAATGAAAAAAAGAATGAGAACAAGCAATGACTTACAGAAATAAATGTCAGAGGTGCCAGTGATGTTATTGGTGTGATGGTGGAAGCATTTCATGTTTGGACAGTGATAAAGATTTCATTTCTCAGTTGGCGGCTTCACACATTTAACGCTCTTTTCATCTGTCTATGTCTCCTAAAAAGACAACGGAGCGGACGGCGCTCGCTTTTATGTGAGTGTAGCGGCATCCTGTTGATTTCACTGAACGTTTGGCGCGTTTCGTGTCTGCTGTAACTTAAATTTGCTGTAGTTGTAGTGTCAATCTTCGGCACAGCTTAATATGCCCAAAGAACGCTGGCAGTGGAATCAGGTGCTACAAGTTTTATTAGAAAACATCCTAAGTGCAATGCAGAATGGTTCGCCGACATGTAGGTTGTTGTCTATTTCAAAGCAGTTACGCCGGTCGCCTAGCGCGTACCGCATACCCAGCTCCCTCGCCGCGCGTTTATACTTATGTACACACGCTGCCTAGCTGGTACCGCGTGTCGGCATGGTTTTCTTAGGCACGCGCTTCTTGCACACTAACTATTAACCTCATCTTAAGCGCTTATGGTTGAGGCATGGAAAATTTTTGGTTGACAGCATCAAGGCAGTGCAGGAAATGAAACGAACCCGGTTAAAGGCAGAAAATGTATGCAGACAACTGAAAGGTTCTGTACAGGGACATTTTAGTAGACAAGTTGAATTATATTGATATGTGATAGAACCATCCAATGTTTTCAACAACCTTTTACTGAAAGACCCAACACGTTCGTGTGCTTTTCTTCTACTGTTCTTTCTCGCCTCGTACATGAAATTTGTTAAAAAATATACATTGTTCTAAAGAAACTCGCCCGCTTTTGTTTCTCGCGTTGAAATACCGATGTTCCATGGCTGTCTCATGGTGGCTAGAATGCGTGCGAGAGCAGGGGGCTTCCGTCACGTTCGACCGCTGGGTTTCGGCAGGCAGTGCACGCCACATCATTCGATGACACAGTCTTCATTGCTGATATTTCAAATATGGCTTTGTGCCAAGTATGGAGGGTCGTCAAAGAACAGCGCGCAGATGAACTTGCAAGTGCGATCGTGCTAGATTTAGTTTTTGGTTTTAAATCGTGAAAAATGTAACTGCTTGGCTGACAGAAATTAAGACCGAATACAGCTCGAACTGCCGAAGTCCTACGTTTGTAATAACCAGATCATAAATGCAGCACACAAACACATTAGGATACATTTATCAGCAAACGTCCAATCCATGATGTAGGTCTCTTTACTGGTGCGCTGCAGTGTTCTTTAGAGGTTAAAATCTAAAGGTTACAAGGCGCTTTGCGCTGAATTAACCTTTAAATCCGTCAATTTTGACTCTTGTAACCTATAGATATATATATACGTAACAACATTTAATTAAAACATCAACATATTTCGCATGTAACCTTTATTTTATAAGTTACTCGTGATTACAAGTTACCATAAAAGGTACCGTGCTAAGAGTGTACTATAGGTGCCAGTTTTCGCCGACGCCTGAAGAAAGTCATACCCCCCTCCCCCCAGTTCCAGCGGTACGAGTCGCTGGTGGTGGGTCAGTCATGGTCCTTGGGATATGCACTGCTCGAGCTACCATTGCCGGTCACCAAGTGATTGTTGTTTTTACCATCCTTCTACACTGCCCCGATGACCTCATAATTGGGCTCAATTTTCTTTCTGTTCATTCCGCACTGACAGATTGCTCCATCGATACACTACGCCTTGAACTACCTGGACTTTCTGACCCTGATTACAAATCACCGAGTTGTATACAGAGAACTGATCGTGTTCGCCTACAGTCTAAAAACGATACGTATGTCCATTTGTCATGTTCACCAGCTGTTCCAGATGGCGACTATACGTTATGACGCCCCTTGCTGATTTGTTACTAACTCAAGATGTCGCTGCTCCCTACACACTCTTGACTTACAGTTAATAGAACCTGCCTTCCGCTTGTCAATTTCAGCTTCACCAAGTAGATACTCCCACAGGGGATATCCATGGCTCACCTTTGCTCGTTACAAGACGCCCGGGTAGAGGCTTTCGCACCAGATGCTGCCTACCCTCAGAACGGTACGCCGACGTCGTCAACTTGTGCCAACCACGAATTTAGCAACCCGATCGTCTTTGACCTTCCGCCTGACGTCACTGAAGCCTTCTGGCGCGTTCTCGTATCCTGTCGAGACATATTCGACTTCGGCAATCGGCATTTGGGCCAGGCCTCTATAATCACGCATCGCATACATACTGGCGATGCCAGCCCTGTCCAATGACGCCCGTGCAGTGTTTCTGCGTCTAAGAACAACGTCACCCAACGATAAGTCACGAAGATGCTTGCCAAAGACATTACAGAGCCTCGATCCAGTCCCTGGGCATCGACTGTCGTGCTAGCTAAAAAGAAGAATGGCTCGTGGCGCTTCTGCGTGGACTATCGCCAACTCAACAACGTTACAAAGGAAGGCGGTTTCCCTCTGCCATGAATCGACGGCGCTCTTGACTGTCAGCATAGCGTTGCCTACTTTTCGATATACCTTTACTCTGGCTATTGGCAGGTAGCTGTTGGCGCCATGGACCGAGATTAAACGGCGTTTGTCACACTTGATGGACTTCACCAGTTCAAGGCGATGCCGTTTGGACTGTGCGATTCCCCAGCCACATCCGAACGAATGATGGACTCTCTACTCAATGGCTTCAAATGGTCCGCACACCTTTGTTATTTATACGATGTTTTCACCGACGTTCGACACACACGCTCACCGCCTTGCGGCTGTTCTTGATGTCTTTCGCAGGGCCGGGTTGTTGTTGAATTCTTCCAAGTACCCTTTTGTAGGCCGCCAAATTACCATCCTTGGCATGTCGTGAACGCTACCGGAGTACAGCTCGACCCGCCCAAGTTTTAGCTGTGACCGACTTCCCTGTCCTAAGGTCTGCGAAAGGTATTCGGCGCTTCGTGGGACTATGTCCTTATTTTCAATTATTCGTAAAGTGCTTTACAATCATTGCGAGACCACTCGCTGACCTCCTCCAGCTCGACGTTCCTTTTTCCCGGGGTCCTCGACAAGCCGTCGCTTTCTGCCAGCTCACCACCCTCCTCACCTCGCCACTCATCCTGACGCACTTCGATCCATCGACCCCAACCGCATTCCGCACTGATTCCAGTGGTTACGTCATAGGTGGAGTATTTGCCCAACGTCAACAGGGACAGCACCGCGATGCAGCTTATACCGGCCTTCTCCTGTCTACCTCGGGGAGAAATCACTCCATTAGTGAGCGCGAGTGCCTCGCACTTGTGTGTGCCGGTGCTAAATTTCGCCCATATCTATTCAGCCGACCGTTCACGGGAGTGACCGAGCACGACGCCCTTTGTTGGCTCGCTTGTTTAAAACACCCTACAGTCGAATTGAATGCGCTAGGTCGAATTGCATGTCCAGGAATTGCCAGCATGTGACAAAGAGAGAACGAGGCAAGGCGACCCTGCGTGGTCTTGAAAACAAAGAATAAATTCGCAGCATTAGAAAAAACTAAGAACTTTTACATGACCGAAGAAAAATAACCCACCGGGCATACTAACGGCAGGGACATCGATAAGCTATCAAGGAATTGATCTGGTGAGGAAGCAAAACATAGCGATGGAATTTATATTGCTCAACTCACGCCACCCGTACATTTGAAACCCAGTAATAGACGGCGCGGCTTGATGACCTGATGAACAGCATACGGATGTGTCTATCGAGCGCAAGCTAGCCCAGGAAGGTGGCGGGCGCAGAAAATAGTGAATTTTTGCGGGAATAGTGTGTTCTCAATTCCATCCTGCATAATATATGAGCGAGTCGGTCGCACGGTAGCAGGGCCAAAAAATACAACGCACGAACGCATATGTAACGTCGAAGCGGATTCAAACGACTTCCTGGTTCCTGTCGTGATGCCAATCTATGGCCCGTGTTATGCAAATGAGTGTGTGCAGCAGCAGCCAGCTGCCGTGTCACTGATGATGAGCTAGCCGCCGCAAAAGACAATGGAGCGACCGAAGCAACTTCTGGCGGCTCCGCACTGTAGTTTAGCTATATTTATTTTGAAGTGATCGACATTTTTCGAAGAACGGAAGCCTCAGAGCCTGAGAGAAACAGAGGGGAGAGGTAAGGAAAAGGCAAGGAGGTTGACCAAGCAAAGCCCGCTTGGCTACCCTGCTCTGGAGAAAGGGACATGAAATATGAAAAGAACGGGTGAAGTTAGCAGAATGCACGCACCGACGTGCACGATAACTCATCGCTTCATCTGCCACAGGCGGTCGTATAAGCTGGTGGACGGAAAGAAGCGCCGCAAAGCTTTCGTGGCCTTGCACGTAACAGACGCTGGTGCCAACGTTTCCATAATGGGACTTGACGAGGCCGCTTGGTGTATAGAGCGGTCTCGGCGCTTTTCAGCCGACAGAGACCACATATTGCGCGGGAGTTTTAATCCTTCGCAGATGCAGGGTCCATTAGCCCAGTGATGATTGCGGCGACAACGCCGTGCTAGGTCAAGATGGAAGTACAATGTCGATGTAAATCACCTTCACAAGGCAGGAAGATCACGAGCAGATTTGGTGAAACGTTCTGGGAAAGCTGAATACCACGAAAACCCACATGCTTCCGTTATGTGGACCAGTGTATGATACCAAGAGCCATCTTCAGACCACCTCCCCCGCCCAGCCTTTCTGAACTATTCATCCTGCGAAATTCGCGGTACATTCACAGCAATATCCGCTGCCGCAATGAACGAAACCTTCTCAATTCGATCTAATTGCGTTTGCTTGCCTTCCTATGCAGGAATATTTTCGACGCGCTGGTAGCCGCCGCATGAACACACATCAGTAAGAGCGAAAGAACGAGTTTAGTAGTCTGTAACTGCTGCGAGAAAAACGGGGGTGCTTAATTAGGCTGCTCGTGTGACTGCGCCTTACAGCTTTCTCAGCGGTCCAAGAAAATGACTTCGTCAAGCAATTCATTTGCGGCCAAACTCCTGCCTGCATAGGTTTAACATTTGCGCAGATTGCGCGCGCTTTTGGGTTCTATGTCCTGAAGCGCTTTGAACTCAGGACACAAGATCAAATAGTGGACATAATTCATAACGAGTGGTTGGTTTTTGTGGCGTTTCCAAGTTAAATCGGCTTAGCGGGAAACTTTTAAGGGTGACAGAAGAGCGGACTCCATGAATGCTAACTCGCCACTAAAGTTTCATGCAACTTGGCCCTTCTGCTTTTCACGCTGTGTCCATTATTGAAATTACTTGGTTTGCATCGGATTTTTATATAACGTTTTGTATGACTCTTTGTTTTAAGGTGAGAGGTGCTCTTTTCCCTACTAATACTTAATACTTGAGCGAATTCCAACTGGCATCAGCCAAAGAATTTATACCCGTTAAATCATTGTCTTTTTGTGAAATGTATATTGCGAATAATATTTGCCAATCTACAGTTTCTTCCGAATCAATTACCATTAATACCTAATAGCTCGAGCAACTATTCATCTTGGTGTGTCGCGCTCCATCTTTGTTCGACTCCATTCTAGCCCAAAGTGCGGGCTACAGTGGCAATAACAACTTTTACAAAACCTTCTTGCACGATTTGAACCACTTAAGTATGAGTAAAGGAAGCATGCAAACAAACAAACAAAAACGGTAATTTGTCTTACGTTAATGTAACTCGGCACAAAACTATGTGGTGTCGCAACTGGCCACATTCTCAGTCGGCCATTGAAGTCGATTCAACAACTGTAAAGCAACTGTGTAACAACTGTGTAAAGCAGGTCGTGTCAGTATGCCATATAATATGAACGGTGTGACGACGTAACCCGACGGTGGTCATGGATAACGAAGGTGGCTGTCAGGATCGTCTGCTCAAATTGAGCGCTTCGAGTCGGTAACTGTTTTGCGCGACCAGTTTGTCCACAGCGCCTCGCATTACCACCCGTTGAGGTGTTTGGGTCATCGCAATCTGGGTACTCAATCTGTACTGTACCCAAATTCCAACCAGGATGCGGTGAGCTCGCAACTTGCAAGCGCGACTATAGGTCAGGTCGCATAGCTCCCATGCCTGCATAGATCACGGAATTGAATTACGAATGCGCATACCTAGCCAGGTGGTCGGTTTGCCTTGATGTTAGAATCAGTACAACAATATGAAATCAGGCGCACAGGCGGTATAAAATGAGGTTGAAAGTGGTTTTTTCGGATGTGGGAGAGGTTTATGTGTAAAGTTGCAACGAGTTTTACGAGAATCATTCCCTTCCGCAACTGAAACTGAAGGCGCCGCGTTGACCTTTGAGATATACAGTGCAATTAATGAGGCATTTCGTCCCCGCTAACACAGCGTTTCTTTTAACAAATTTTAATCGACAGAACGCTAGCGTACTACATTGCCTACGAAGTCCATCATATTTTAAACGCCTTCAAATGGTATGTTCCACTTGCGGCAGGCCTGGACTTAGGCGATAAGTAACTCTCTCATCCCCGAAATTGAATAACAGGGTGCTCCAACTATCATGCACCAAGATTTAAGAATGTGCAAATGCCAGGTTGCTAGGCGGAACCAAGGTAATGTTGTTTGCCGTCGCTTGTAGATACTCAGAGTATCTCTTGCATTCCGCCTAATTACATAATTACTACTAATTATTAATTAACCTCTCAAATATTATAATCAGATGAAAAGTATGAATGAGAAAATTGCAATTCAACAAGAAAAGCTCCCGATACAGCTTTCTGTTGCTCAATGCGTGCTATACATAAACGTGTTTCTTCCCGGGCGTGAAAAAAGCCTGTATACTGGGCAACGATTGCGTCAAAGAAATGCCGAATACCGGGTGTCATGTAACATGCCGGTGGAACTTAAACTGGTTTTATCGTAATCCTGTCAACGAATTTCATGAAAATTAACACAAAATTGTATCTATGTTGTCGGGTCGTCACAAGGGACAAGGAGCAGCCGCCATGTCCATCTCAAACACGACGAGTTTTTTTTTTTTTTTTTCTTTTTTTGACGTGATAATCACTCGCCGTGGTTGCTCAATGGCTATGATGCTGGGATGCTGAGCACGAGGTCGCAGGATCGAATCCTGGCCACACGGCCGCATTTCTATGGGGGCGAAATGCGAAAACACTTGTGTACTTAGATTTAAGTGCATGTTAAAAACCCCAGGTGGCCCAAATTTCCGGAGTCCTCCGCTACGGCGTGCCTCATAATCAGAAAGTGGTTTTGGAACGTAAAACACTATACTTTCATTTTAAATTATAACGTGATAATCAAAGCTATAGCAGGAATATGTCAGCCCGTCACACGACCTCACAGCTTCATCTCAGTGTTTAGGCGAGGAAAAGCGATAGTTTAGCTTAACAAACCTGAAGGGTCGGGTACTTTATCCGCGTACATAGAGATGCATTTTTTAATTATGTAACTGCGGCTTTTAAACAAACGACAATATTTTCCACGTTCGTAACCCACTAGTCGCTGATAAGAACCGACACGAAATCCGATTACGTTTCTGAGCTTTGTTCGGATTTCAGGAAGCTATAGGCCGGATCAGAGGATTTCAACTGCGCGCTGACCTAAAAAAGAAAGCAAATGCGTTTCAGCAGCATTTGGATGGGATTACAACTCTAGGCAGTAAGCATTGGAATCCCCTCTGAAATCGGCATTGCCTTTGAGAAATTTTTTTCGCCAGTGCCGTTCTCCAAGACCTTTGATGTTATATACACTTGCTGTGTATATAACTATAAGAAGCAGCTTCGAAAGCTGGTGTGCTACTTCTTGAAAAGCGGCTTACGTTTTCGCAAATATGGTACCGTTCCTGGCCTCGCAGTCTGGTTGTGCCAGTGCACACAATTCCGAAAGAAAAAAAAATACGAAGGCATGGAGCAACCAAAGCGGTTTACGGAGTTTTACGAGAAATGTTTGAGACGATACTGAGGCTGTCGTCAATAAGTTTCTCATACGCACGTGAACAACAATGTTTCTTTTACTCGTACTTTCCTCTGTTGCGATGCCGCATCCTGCGAAATGCTTACTCCTCGAGGAAGAGAAAAAAAAGTTACAGGCGATTTGGCTGCGCCAACGACGGAATCTCGTGGGAAGGCACATATTCTTCGACCAAGTTAGGCATCGCTAAGCCTTTGTTTGACCGGTTGCTAATCAAATCCTTTGCAGTCGCGATATACTTTTTTTAAACTGCTCTTTTATCGCACACATGATACCCATAGTCATGCAGACCGGGTTGTGTAATGCATACAGGGTTACTCGGTGAACACAGGAGGCGGAGGATAGCGGATTTGCACAAAGACTGTTTTTTGCGTTGACGCTGTACTGGCCAGTGTAGTAGAGCAGCCTTCGCACTTGCATGAAGTGTACGCCAGGGGAAATCATGCGCTCCGCTATACAGTTGAGCGGAGGCAAGCGGGCAGGCTTAGGCGGATATTTAGGCCCGCTCACAAAGTACAAAGGCACCTTAGTTTGGGCGAGTGAAGACTTACAGCTTCTACACACCTTAAACGAAGAGAATTCTTCAACGTCGGGAAAGGCCAAGAGCAAGGTCACGTACATAGGGGCCGTGGCGCAGTAGAAGTATTTCTTCTGCCGCAGTCTGTCACACACAGGATACGCAAAGCCAAATGTTGTCGATGAAGTCCCGCTTGAAGATGACCGTAGCAGCCATTGCCAAAGACAGACGTTCTTCGGACTTGCGATGCTGGCCTGCAACGTTCGCAGCTAGTCGGGCTTGTCGCTGTTCATCCGTTTCGGCAGCGCGCTTGGCACGGTTGTGCAATCTGCCGTTCTCTAAGCGCTTCTGTCGTTCTTCGGGAGTTTCGTTGGCGCGTTTCTTGTTCTTGTTCTTGTTCTTGTTCCCTGGTGAAACGGCGCAACCCACTCTGGCGGATCGGCCACGAATCGGGCGGTGAAGGAACTGCAAGCATGTTTTTTTGGAATAGATTAGGGTGAAATGAAATAAGTATCTTGCAATTGGGGTTTAATGTGTCTACTGTTACAGGTGTGAATAATCAATGATCTGGATATATTTTGTTAATTTTGTGAACATTATAAGAATTTTGAACAAATCTAACATGCAGTTCGTCTTGTCTCACGCAGAAAGATGCAGAGGGCTTCACAAACGTTCCTGTGTCTGTAACCCAGTACGGCAGCCCCAGAGGAAAGAGTTGCACGAATAGTCAAATTCAAGTCAGGGTTTTGGAAGGGTTCTTCTGAAAATCTTTTCCGTTGAATAATGAAACGGCGGCATGTCAAAAAGAAGTTTTCCGGAGATTCATTCACTCTCATTACATAAAGGGCACAAGGGCGATGTACCCAGACCAGACCCATGGAGCTAAATCATCAGTGGGGGAACTCGGCACCGTAGTCTTGTAGTCGTTACTTCATTTTTTCTAGAGGAGCACCATTTGTTGTTCCAAGGAAAACTGAGATGCGGGAAATCAGATGTTGCCAATGATGAGTGCGCGAATTTATTTGTGGTAGTATATCTTCTACATCGCGCCGCAGTGATGAAAGCTGACGAAGGTAGAATGGCGATTATAGGAACATCGTGGGGATGCTACTGCGAGTGTATCTGCATATTCGTTTAAGGCTAAGCCTTTGTGATCTTGCACCTGCACTAAACGAACGAGACGTAAGTATCTTGGGAGAAGAGAATAGAAAGTTCTTTAATGAAGCTGACAATTTGGGTGTGGTCAGTGAAGAACAGAGAGAAAGACAATCAGTTAAGATTATGGCTATAGTGACAGAAATGGTGGTATATTTGCGCAAAGCTAAGACAATTGCCAATAATTCCGCCTGAATGATAGGCAGGAAGTCAGGTAGCCGAATCGAGAAAGACCAATTTAATGTGTTGAAGAAGGCCCAATCCTGCATTTTCTTCACAGAAGGAAGCATCAGTTGCTACAACGGTCTTTGTATCCAGGTGTGCAAGGTAGTTTTCCAGAATAGTATTCAGATATTCACAAGGTAGATGTTTAGCATTACTCCCAAAAAAAACATCAAATTCAATTTTAGCATCTGGACCGAGCAATTTAGTAAGACCACCTCGGCATTGGTGAACGTTTAAAGGGTCCAACAGTTTTCGAGCGAAAACAAATTGAGAGCAACTGGAGCGATATCACTGACAGTTAAAAAATGAGGCCAGTTCATTAACGAAAACATATGGTGGTCTCCTCCGTGGTGATGCATATATGTTTAGAAAAGTTTGTACCGTTAGGATAGGAAATCGCATGAGAAGAGAAGGCAGGAGTGCTCCTTCATATAAGATATCGTGAGCGACAAATTTAGGAAGCCCAAGACATAAACGTAACCCCTCTCGTTCTGATAGAATCAGAGGCCGAATTTTGTGTGCCGGTACGCCAGAAAAGAAAACGCAGCCAAACTCTATTATCGGGCGAACATACCTGCAATAGATCATAATGAGAACCTGGCGACGCAGCCCTGAACGATTGCTGCTGAGTCTACGCAGCATTCCTACTGTGTGTGTTGCCTTTGAGGTAATATGCTCTATATGTGAACTCCAATCAAGCTTTTCGGTGTACATCACTCCCAAATATTTAAGTTAATTCACCTGTGGGATACTGTCTTGTCGATAAAGAACCGAAATTTGCACAGGAACGCTTTGAGGGATAACTAGGACGGCGCTGTTTCTGATATTAAGAGAGAGATTAATTCCATCGAGACACATTTCAAGGCGTTTCATATAAGACTGCAGAGGTTGATACAAAGCATGTAAGTTAGTAAAAAAAGGCAATCTCGTCGGCGTGCGAATCCTGTTGCAAAGGTACAGTACTCAGTAAAACTTTCAAGAGCAATTAAACAACAACGTTTCAACGCTATCAATTTTCTCCTTTGTTGTTGTTGTTGTCGTTGTTTTTGCCGCCTGAAAACAATGCTCATACCCACAGGGGATTTTGCTACACTGGATTGATTGAAAAATGCATCTTATACAATATCAAAAGGAAGTAAAGGCATAAATTCAAAACGAAGCATTAGGCACCTAAATGCTAATAGAAATTTATATAGGGCCTATACACAAATTTGGGATAAGATGGAAATAAAGTAAAGCTTCCCACAGTCTGTAACCCAGCTGCTGCAGTCGCATTAGCTTGGCCACATCTTTCTCGTCGGTCGACTCCCACTACCTCTGTCGCCGAGCTCGTTGTTGTTCGCTGCGCTTGGCGCGACGAATCTCTTCTTTAGACATTTCCGATGACGATTCACGTTCGATATTTATTTCACACATACGCACGCGGGCGTATGTGCGAAGAAAAGAAGACACTGTGCACGCGGAACGCGCGTGAGGAAACGCGCGTTTGAAGTGGCTTAACACAGACAGAGGCGAAATCTAGCTTGGAAGGCTAGTAGTGCTTTCAGACAAAAAATGTCAGTCACACTGAGAAAAACAACTACATATATCTGTTGTACGGCAAAGCCGTCGGGTATTCATTACCAGTCATGCAAGGCTTATCTCAATCAAATGAACGTATAGACTAAACATCATGATAGCCCGTAGTTTCCATATTTATTCCGGTTAACCGCATTCGACCACCAGTAGCCTTATGATCGCAGAAGCAAACAAACCGCCCACTCAAGTTCTTCGAATTCAAGGACTCTTCCGACACTCAATTTGCTTACCGACAATTCATTATAGGCTTACTCTCATGAGGTGCACATGCTGCCGTCATGAACGAAAGGCAGTGATGGCTACAACGAAGACACGCGCGTGATCGAACAACAGCAGAGGAAGAAAGCGTGAACGAAAAAAAAACGAATCGCCGGTGAGCCTCGAGGCACGAGTGTGGAACAGCGAAGCGGTGCCATTGTGGCAGAGAAAGCTGAGGGAAGAAGGTATCGCCGGCGGAACCTGCTTGTCCTTTATGCAATGAGAGTGAATATCTGCAACACTTCCTTTCGACAGGTCGCCGGCTCATTATTCAAAGGGTAATATCTTTAGACGAACCATTCCATAACCTTCGCTTGAACTGGACTCTTCCGGTAATTACTTCCTTTGCTGCTCTCGTACTGGGTTGCAACCGCAGGAACATCTGTGAAGCCCTCTGCAACTTTCTGCGCGAGTCAAAAAGAATTGCATGCTAAAATACTTTTTTTACTTCGTATGCTAACATAATCTTTATTGTAACACCTTAATAGTATATCGTTCATATCTGTAACAGCAGGTATTCTAGCTCACATATACAAGATACTTATTTCATCTAATTTTCCTCAAAAACATTATTACAGTTTTTCCGAACCCTATTCATGGCCGATCTCCCCGAGTGGGTTGCACCGTTTCACTAGAGAACAAGAACATGAAGAAGAAACAGCCTGTCAGACGTTGGATGCATGTGAGCCTAGTAAACGCGTTTTAGATTGCTGGTCTGCCAAAATATTTTATCGCGTGGGTTTATGAATTTTTAAACGGCAGGATGTTTTACTCCTCTGTACGCAGATTGTCTTCATCAACTTATCAACAGTTAACAGGTTTTCCACAGGAATCAGTCCTATCGCCATTGTTTAATGTTTTACTGTGTACTGCACCTTTGCAACAAGTTGTGCATGTGTACTTATACGCCGACGACGATGCGTTTTTTGCTGCATCGGTAGACTTACATCCTTTGTATCAAACTCTACAGTCTTATATGAACCACCTAGAAATGTGGCTAGATGGAATTAACCTACCTCCTAATATCGAAAAAGCGCCGTCCTAGTTTTCCTTCAAAGCGTTCCTGTGGAAATTTTTATTCTCTATCGATAAGACAGTATCCCACAGGTGAATTCACTTAAATATTTGGGAGTGATGTACACTGAAAACCTTAACTGGAGTCCAAACCTAAAGAGGGCACGCTCAGTAGGAATGCTGCGTATACTCAGCAGCAATCGATCAGGGCTGCGTCGGCATGTTCTCATTATGCTCTATTGCATGTATGTTCGCCCTACAACAGAGTTTGGCTGCGTTTTCTTTCATGGCGTAGCGGCACACAAAATTCGGCATCTGATTCTATCAGAACGAGAGGGGTTACGTTTATGTCTTGGGCTTCCTAAATTTGTCGCTCACGGTATCTTATATCAATAAGCACGCCGGCCTACTCTTCTCATGCGATTTCCTATCCTAACAGTACAAACTTTTCTAAACATCACCACGGCATCACCACGGAGGAGATCACCATATGTTTTCGTTAAAGAACCGGCCTCATTCTTTAACTATATGTGGTATTGCTCACGTTTCCCTCAAGGTGTTTTATGCCTTTATGCTCTTGGCCTTTCTTCCTGACCTACGTTCCTGCCTCGTCTTCTCACGTCGTCTCGGCACCCGGTTCCCGCATAGAGAACCTCAGCAGAAACCCAGTCAACGCCTGCACCATTCCCTCCATAAACTTCTCCGACTCCCCACACGGAACCCTGGTGATACGTGAACTTCGATGATTTACATATGTAATTTGCAGACTAATTATTGACTCTATACCTACAGGTGTTCCTAACTCGTATTCTGTTCAAGTTACACACATTCGAAGTCTTATAAATCATGTCTGTGCGTGGCGAAGAGCTTACGCTTCGTATTTTATTTTCTAAATCTGTTCGTATTCAACAAGCCCAAGAACTTACAACGGTGAAAATATCTGCAACGTCACACCTACTGAAGGCTTCGTTACATACTTTTTCCAAGTGGACGAATTGGTGACATTTTAAGAGCTTATGAAGAGTTACTTCCATTGCAACAACATTTTCTGGGACCGAGGTATCATCTATCCTCATTGGCAGCTCGATTATCAAGCTTTCCGTGACGTGAACATCCCGGGAATAGAAAATAAATCGACAATGCACTACCTGGAAGCAAAGAATCTCACACTCTAGCTAACACACCTGTTTCAGGAGGTTTAAACATTGGTAGTCACTGACGGGTCTATATACATCAAACAGGAGTACAGCATTCCATATTCCTGCGTATCGAGTAGACAGAAATTACGAACTATCCCATAAGAGATCGAATGCGGTAACAGAGCTCTTGGAATATTACAAGTCACATGATTTATATCCGAAAGTGACTGCAAACACGACTGGATGATACATTCCGACTCTTAATGAACCCTAGATATGATAAAGGAAATTTATTTTTATGTAGCTGATTCCATGATATATAACATTATGAAAACAATGACAATCGCTTCTGATGTCGGTATGAGGTCTTTTTTCAGGGGATACCGAGCCACGTTGAAAACGTAGGAAACGAGGCGGCAGACAGGTTACCTACTGCAGCACAAACATTAAGTACCGTGACAACCATTACGTTTGCGGCCTCAGACGCCAAGAATGTTGTTGTTGTTGTTTTTACCTTGCGGCACAAGCCTTGCAGAAACACGCGGTTAGACGAGCATGCGAAGTCTTCAATTCTGTCTAGAGTTGACACATTCCGGCAGTTTTCACCGAAAGAAACGACGCAGATGTGGCTCAAGCCACGTCTGCGTATTGGAGTCCACCGCCACACGAGGTCACCGGGAACATAGGTAACGTGCTCATGTTGACCGCCGTAGCGTGTTTTAGAGTGGCCTTGCGCGGCCAACGAACGTAAGCGAGCAAGTCGACGAGCCTCTTCTGTGCGACACAAAGTGCCCGCGATAGACAAATCGTCATGGATGCCAAAAGAAAAGCTAGTGTCCAGCGTAAGATGAGGTGGGCGCGCGTAGAGAAGGAAGAAAGGACTGAAACCGATCGTTTCGTGCTTCGCAGAGTTGAAAGCGCACGTCGCGAACGGTAATACCTCTTCGCAGTTCTTGTGGATCGAAGCGACGTACATTGATAACATGTTGATCAATGTTCGCTTTGTTCGCTTGGTGAGGCCATTAGTTTGTATATGATAAGCTGCTGAGTGTCAGAAGTTGGAGGCAAACAAACGCAGTAATTCTTCCAGAATATCGGCAATAAATTGGCGACTACGGTTACTTATTATAACGCGAGGCAGCCCGTGTCGAAGTATGATTGAATACAGAAAAAAAAAATGAGAAACGTGGGCTGATGTAGATATGGCTGCCGTCTCGCGGTATCGCGTCAGGTAGCCAGCACACACCAATATTCACCTGTTGCCTATTGAAGAACGCGGAAACGGTCCGATCGCGTCTATGCCGACTTTTCCAAAACGGTAACTGGAGGGTTTTGCTGGCTGCAGGTGACCGACTGGAGCTGAGGTAGGTCGGTTGTGACTCTGACACTGTGTATAACTAGCCACGTATGTGTCAATTGTTTTGCGCATTTGACGCCAGTAGAATAGTTATTTGGTGGAACTAAGTGACCACAAGTCATGTCATCCTGCGTAATGCGCAGAACAAACGTGTAAAGAGACTCAGTAACCACCCGTAGAAAGCGGGCGCCCGTCGTCTAGAAGTTCCTTTGTAAAGAAGACCATCTCGGGCACAAAATCGGCCTGTGGTAGTAGGCCCTTGTGTGGCAGAGAAAAGAGCATTCAAGCTTGGGTCCTTGCTCTGCTCTGCGGCGAATGTCAAGGCATCGGGAAGTCAGGCGACAGGGAAGCGATAAGGTGGTGCCAAAGTTGCTGGCTTCACAATCCGTTGTACGTAGTGGCATCCCAGAAAGGCAATCCACGTGAGCGTGTCAACGGCTTCTCTTGTACGAAATAGTGAACCCATATTCCTGTATGCGAAGGGCCTATTGCGCGAGGCGACTGGATGAGTCGCGAAGATTTACCAGCTAGCTAAGAGAATGGTGATCTGTAACGATGGTGAACGGGTGACCATAGACGTACGAGCGAAACAACTGCACGGCAAATACTACTGCTAGACATTCTTGCTCCGTCACAGTGTAGTTCAGTTCAGGCTTCCTTAAAGAACGGCTTGCGTACGTGACGACATGTTCGTTGTTTCTAGAGCGATGAACGAGAACGGCACCGATGCCGACGCAAATTGCGTCTGCGTGAATCTCTGTTGGAGACGATGGGTCGAAGTTCTGGAGTATCGGCTGTGAAGTTAACAAAAACTTCAGCTGGCGAAAAGCGGCTTCACACTCAGGGGTTCACCGAAACGGTGTGTTCTTACGCAGCAGATTCGTCAGAGGGTGAGCGATATCCGCGAAAGCGGGTGTGAACCGCCGGAAATATGACCAGAGCGCTACGAAGCTACGAAGCTGCTTGACAGGTTTAGGTTGCTCGAATGGTTCAACGGCTGCCATCTTCTGTGGGTTGGGTCTAATGCCATCTTTATCGACGAGATGTCCTAACACCACTGTTTGGCGCTCGCCAAAATTTAATTTTTTCTTTTTTTGCATTCAGTTCAAGACCAGCCTTTTCGAAACGGTCGAGTGCGATCGCTAGGCGAGTGTGGTGTGCCCTGAAATGTGCGTCCCAAAATTACGACATCGTCAAGGTAGCGCATACAAATCTGCCATTTCAAACCACGCAGAATAGTATCCATGAGTCTTTCGGATGTCATCGGTGCATTGCACAATCCGAATGGCGTGACGTTGAATTCGTACAATCTGTCAGGCGTAACGAATGCCGTCTTCTGCTTGTCAGCTGGGTGCATCGGAATTTGCCAATAACCGGCTCTCAGATCCACGGAAGATAAGTAGGAAGCGGAATGCAGACAGTCAATGGCGTCCTCAATGCGGGGCAGCGGATAGACGTCTTTCTTGGTAACAGAATTCAGTCGGCGATGATCAATGCAGAATCTCCGCGTACCACCTTTCTTCTTCACAAGAATGACGGGAGCGGGCCAAGGCCTTGTCGATTCTTGAATTACTCCCTTTCCTAGCATCTGTTGGACTGGCTCGCTGATGACGTTGCGCTCTGATGGTGCAATGTCCCATTGTTTTCATAACACATTGGCGAGAGGCACGAATTGTAGGGGTAAAAAAACGTTATGCTAAATTTGACACCATGCATTGTCTGCTCTTGATATTTCTGCTGCACATTTAGTGTTCAGGTGCGGCAGGAAAGGCTTCAACACAAGTGGAGTACTCGTAGGAAAGCGTGGAACGTTGTGGAGATAATAGTGCTTACAGGGACCTTTGCAAATATTGTGTCAATAAGCAAGGACACTAAATAAACATATAAGATCCATTAATGCTCAGGGATCCTTGGAAAATGCAATTTACGGTTTCATGTTAAAAAAACATCTCGGTTTGTGTATTCAAACAAATCAAAAGAGGTTGCAAGGAGATGAACATTTCGATTGAATAACAGAGGTGAGCAAGGGAAGCCTCAGCGTGGAGCCAACGTTTCAACAAACAAATATATTTGTGGGGACCGTGACGAAGACAAGTTCCCATTCTAAGGCTCCCCTTGCTAGTCCACTGTTCATTGGCTGAATGTAAAGCCAAATTTACTCCCGAGTATATTTCAAAAAGTTTTTGGGAACACACTGCTCAGGTTTGTCATCTGCTGTTTGAAGAGAAAGAAAAACTGTTTTTTACTGATTTGTCATGTTTGAGAAATGTGGTGTTGGCCGGCTGTGATTTGCCTTTTCTAGCCATCTCTTATGGTGCGGGGCTAGCCTAGTTGCTGATTTCATGCAAACTGTACATGAACATCTTCTAGTTAACAAATGTAAAATGATGCACGAATCTGGACCTAATTCTAATCCTAGCCTTTACCATCTGAACAACGTCTGTTAGATTTCATCATGTCATATAAATATATGGGTGTACACATTACAATTAACTTAAACTTAAATTGGACCATCAATATAAAATACGTCATTAACAATGTTAATCAGATGCTCGGGTACTTATGGCGCAACATTTCCAAAGCACTGTCTACTTCAAAACTACAGCTTTACAACGCTCTAATACGCTCAAAACTTGAATGTGCATCTGCAATACGGGATCCTAGTAGCGTTGATCTTATTACTTCATTCTACTCGTTGCATTCTTTCTCATTATAACCGTATCGCGAGTAACTCAATGAAAACTAACCTAGCACTTATTCGACTAGCTAACCACCGCAAAGTCACCAGTCTTTAGCTATTTCATGAAAGTTTCCATCATACCCCACTACCCGGCGACTTCATACTGCGACCTCGGTACATTTCAAACTGCGTTGATCATCGCAGTAAGGTAAGTATTTATTCATGTTACACGAAGTCTTTCTTTCAATCTTTCATCCTCCTTACATCTCAGGAATGGAACCACCTTCCCTCAAGTATGGTAGCCATCACCAATAGCAAACTTTTTCGCAGAACGTTAGCTAACATTGTATAATCAGAATAATCTTTGCGTTACCAGAATTCCCTGCTCTTCCCAGTTTGTTTTACCCTACAGCTTCGTAACCACTGCCCTTTTTAATGGCATATGGCCCTGAGGGTACTTTAAATAAAAAAATAGAATAATAAAATGATGAGTGACTGCCACAGTTTCAGTCAACATGAAGCATCATTTCCTCAAAATTGCACTGAGTGGTGTTGAAGGTTTTAAAATTATTTGCAGCTTCGTGTAACAAATTAACGTTGTGAGGGACCATGTGATACTTGGTGGTAACGCCCGTCAAACTGATTTGCAAAGAGCAGATGACATAGTTTGTGAATTAGCAAGTAGGAGCTTGCTACAGTGTTTCTCTTCTGGTTGTCATGGCTATAACGACTTGAAAAGAAACAAGTTGGCACTCAACATGTTACTTCTCTGGTTGTCATAAAACGCCCTTAAATTCAAGTGGGCTTGTATGTAAAGTTTTAGCATTGCCGCTCGGTACGATACAAAACTGTAGACTGCTGCTTTCCTGATTATCACACCCCTCTATCTGGTAAACTTGGAAACATTTCATGGTGAGGCACATAGTTCAAGAGGATCTGTTTTCATTATAGTGACTGTTGCGCTTCTTATGGCTTGGCGTGGGCAGCTTGCAGACCAATAATCTCTCTTTTGTCCGTCTTACTGAAAAATGAAATGATGAAACCATGACAAACACGCAAGTACAGAATTGTGAAACAAAAGTTAGGCAAATAAATGAACAAATCATGGTTCTAGGTGAAGAGATCAGAAACATACCTTGTGAGGATTCTGGCCCAGTGGTGACACATTCACTGTTGCCTTGTACGTCCACAGACAACAGAGTCCAAAGGGCGAAGAAATATGAGCAGCGACTTGGAGGCTGTAGTAGAAAGGAAAAAGAGCCTCAATTACTACGGCGGAAGTGTGGGTGAGGTTGTGATTCATGTACGACTAAGAACAGTGCACGCAACACTGTTTTGAGTCTACATTTCTTTCAATGGTGTCCTTGTGTGGGCTGTGCTTAGTGAAGCCTCGATTAAATGAATTTTTTTGCCAGCTACAAAGTACTAAACACAGTAATTTTGTTATGTAACAAATACAATCAATCAAACTATCACCGGAAGTACATTTGCGCTAATGTGCAGTGAATTTATCGTAGCGTATCACTTATGTAGAAACAGCCAAAACTATTCATTATTTATGCGGTACTACACGTTGGGAATTTTAGCAATCTGGCAAAATAACAAGAGCTTTGTTTGAATTTCCTTTGAAGAGCAATAACTCTATAATCATTATTTTCCCCTTTTAAGAAATGACTACCGGAATCTGTTTTCTCCGCCTCGCATGCAAAGAAATTCAAAGTTGAAAATGCGAAACAATACTTTTTTTTACTCACCGGTGCACACACCCAGAGGCTGCAAGGTTCATCCATTTTCGTGGGTAGTTTCCAGACGGACTCGGTTCCAGCGGCGAATCTTCATGCTAGCTAGCACATTTTCTAAAAGCAACACGACCTTACGCGGCCAGACGCAGCGGATCACTAACGACAGAAACCGTGCATGCAGCCGTTATGGCAGTGAAACGCCGCAGCTGATAAAATTCACCGTCTTTAAACACGTTCGCTTGGTGGTGGCTATCGAATGTTGGACGCATAAACTGACTAAGACATTATTGTTATCTAATTAAAACGAGCCTGCGTGATGTTGCTCAAAGAAAACGAGCAGCCCGTTCGCAAACATTACCACCGTACAATCTGAATCGATAAAGGACATGTACTGCAATCGATACCAGTGGGCTGCTGCATATCGGACGTCAGTGTCAAAACCTTTATTCAAGTAATAAAACACAGACTTTAATAATAGAAGACCACTAAAAACAACTGTCTACTTATTTTATAACAAAATGACATCTTAACTATGTTGGTCGGTTATTATATGTTCATTTATAGATCAAATATTTTGTCGCGTTGAGCGCCCCTAGCAGAAAAATACGAATTAAAGTATGCGACAAAACTGCAATAGCTCCACTTGCGCGCTTATGCTGGAACGCGCCGCGGTTGGTTTTTCGGCCTCTGTGACGATCGCTGGAACTTGAGAGTGTGCAAGGCCTAACAGAACACCCTGACATTGCGGACGAGCGTCCCCACCTCACGCCACCCTACTCCCCCCCCCCCCCCCCCCCCTTCTCGGAAGCGCAGATGGGATCACCCACGCGGTTGCGGATGCCGTGTCCGCCGACAACTCAGCGCATGCGCAGGCCGTTTCGCCTCCTCTCCTCCTCCGCATTAAGGCTGTTTCACATGCTGCGACTGGAACGCCCAAAATCGGTGCAGCCGCACGCGTCGCAATGCGATATTTAGAGGGCCCATTTCACATGATTGCGATTTCAACAATGCGACTGGTGCAACGCCTAGGGTTGCTTACTGCCAGGTTTCGTGACACACGCTGCATAATTCTTTTAATGTAATGAATAAAACGTTTACATTATATTACTCGCTTTTCTTTATTAGCAGCAAATAATATGCTTGTTTTGTTTTTGTTTTTAAAGCGCGTTGAAGTTAAGATTTGTTTTGGAGGGCGCAACGGCGGTTTTTGAAGTTCAGTGCGATGAGACAGGGCGCACGTAAACAGCTGTTCACAGCCGGTTGTTCAACGCTGTGTGTTGTATCATCTGTCTTCTGTGACCGTTTCGTTAAGTCTGCGCTACAACAACCTACAAGATGACCTATCGACAAGTTCATCTAGCTACCCTCACCGCACGTGCAGTATTCGAAATTCTGCTGCCACGAAGTCGTCGTGTCAGCAAACGAGATCCTCGCGCTACCCGTGCTCGGCGTCAGCTTCTGGAGAAACGATGTGCGTATATTGCTCGTGATTGCGAATATGCGGTGCCTGCTCCTATCCATACTCTTGCACCAAACGCAACAACAAGCACCAGCCCGAAAGCCCGCGTCTGCCCCTGAACGAAGCCGCAAATGATTCGCGTGATTACTGAACGTCGAATGGAAGTCGTGCTGCGACATTCAACCTGAGCGCTAGCCTGGTTTGTTGATCGTGATCGTTTGTTGATAGGATTCCTCTCTCAACATTTCTAAGGGCGCAAAAGCCGAAACATCATTTTTTTTTCGAAATTTCGCATTTGATTTGAAAGCAAACAAAATGGCATCCTATACACGAGGACCACATCTTATTGGGCTTTTCAAATAACGCTGTGGATTACCGCTGGATGTTTGCGTTGGTGGTTATGTAAATTTGACGTCGGGAGTATGTAATAAAAACAAAATGGAATAGTTTTATGTTATAGGGTCCCTGCACTTGGAATTTTTATCTGCATTTCTGTAACGTTTTTATTTATGCTCGCTTGTATCAAGTACCAGTTTTTCCTGGCCTTCTTCCTGTCTTTTCTTTTTCTGATAAACAGTACAAATTTCCTCATTTTTACAATAAACCTTAGTTGAAAGTTCGCCGTCATCCCTCTCTAGTGTCACCCTGTTGATTCTGCTTCATGCTAGGCGCCCTTGCAAACGTTTATTTCTGTGTGTGTGTTTGCGTGTGTGCGTGTGCGTGTGCGTGTGCGTGCGTGCGTGCGTGCGTGTGTGTGTGTGTGTGTGTGTGTGTGTGTGTGTGTGTGTGTGTGTGTGTGTGTGTGTGTGTGTGTGTGTGTGTGTGTGCGTGCGTGCGTGCGTGCGTGCGTGCGTGCGTGCGTGCGTGCGTGCGTGCGTGCGTGCGTGCGTGCGTGCGTGCGTGCGTGCGTGCGTGCGTGCGTGCGTGTGCGTGCGTGCGTGCGTGCGTGCGTGTGCGTGCGTGCGTGCGTGTCGACTTCAGAGCAGTTCTTATGTTGGGCTCATGAGCCCATTGTAGAATATCTGCATGGCTATGCATCGTGTAATTGGATTTCTTGGTCATGTGCTTGCAAGTCGCGCGTCAATCTCCCTTTTTTCCTGACACTCTTGTGGGATGTGCACGCTCTGACAGCTTCTGGTGAATCCATGCAGGCATGCAGGATTTTGTAGTCTGCAAATTTACACTGCAATTGCTGCTTCGACTGTTTACAGTTCAGCTTTATCTGGTTGTATGGTATTTAACTTTATGTAGTGTAATACTGTTGTTACACTGTTATTTCCACATCAGTGTACTGTATGTGCCTGATGTTTGTGTCTTCATGATTAACAACCTCTGTTGTGTGTTTGGCAGTCACATATAGTCCCCTGGTCTAATTGTTTACCCCCATATTGCGCGGTATGGGCCTGTTGTGTTTCAAGTTCAGATGCTCCTAAGGTTGTGTTTCTGAAGGGAGTGGTAGTCGTCTTTGGACCTCATATGCTAGCTGGCATAATATCTTGCGACCAGGTTCCGAGCTTTTGAGGCAAACAATTTGAGCCGCAAGCTGCAACTCTACTCTGTCTAAGTGCTTGTTCGTTTGTTCGTTCTTGTAGAAGTCTTCATGCATTGAAAAGTTGGAAGGACCTGTCAGTACCCGACGCCTGTATTCGATGAGTTGTCCTTATTGTGCGCTGCTGGTAATTCATACTGTACCTTGGACACAAGTAGAGCATCTGCGATTTTCCGTGGTATCCGCTCGTCCACCCCCCATGATTTTGAGATTGTTCTTTTCATCCGCGGTAGAATTTGTGTCCAAGCAAGGCATAATTGTTTCGCCCACGTGCTGGCTCTACCCTCTTGGTCTTACACTAGCTGAGTATGTGGGGATTTTGACTTGCAGATATATTTGCCCAGCAGTGTGAAGCACAACGTGCAATCTGGGGTAGTTCTTGATTCTGGTCTTATTTCTGACGTCGATGTAAGCAAACTCATCAGAAAATGAGAGGCCAGACTGGCTAATAAAATCTGTAACGTTGTCAAGAGCTTGTTTCATCATTCTTTTTTTTTTTCTGCATAAGATAGCTTTCCCATAGACTGTAATACTTCTTGTAGTATGCCTGTGTTGTTCGTGTGGGCGGGCGAAATGTACCTCCAACTCTCACCTGGAGTTTTCTGTCTTTCAAAAACTTATGCTTTAACTTACGTGCTCTACCACCAATTTCTTTGCTCCTCGTTCCTCCTATTAGAAAAGCAAGAAGTACTATATTAATAGCTTCTTCACTCTTTTCATTCTTTCATGAGCGGTATTACACAATGCCCTCTAATTAAGTTTATTCTGCTTATGGCCCACTCATATCATAGAAGGGACAACGCTTGAATAGGGTTTTCTTTGTGCTGTGTACATGATGTAGTATGAGCATTCATGTCTTATGCATCTGTAGAACCAGCTACCTGATAGAGTGCGTACTATGCCTGTTCGTGCTTATTTGTGCAATGCTGTTGAACAATACATATCGATGCAATGAATGTTTACACATCCAAAGCATTAGCATAGATGCTCGTTTTACAATTGTGCCCTTTGCTTTCGATTGGTGTTAGTATAGCTTACTAGATTTTGCATATTCATGCCCCCCTTATGCAATAGTCTTGCCAAGTTTAAGGGTTCAATAAATAATGATGAACTAAATCGAAGCGCAAGAGCATCTTTCTACCTATGACTCCCATCGAAATACGACTGCCATGGCTGGCAATTCAACCGCTCACCTTGTGTTAGCAGCAGAATTCTATAGCCATAATGGCAGGCGAATAAATTGAATAATTTCGTTGTCTATACATTTGTTTTTCTTTTTCTTGCCTGTATGTAGGTAAAACTTGTAGTAAGTGTGTCATTGCAAAAATGCAGTTTGTGGTCCTTTATTGAATAAACTGCATATTGTGTGTAGTTGAAATGCAGAAATTTCTTTTAAAATCCTAGGGTGATATGTTCTTGCAAGTAGCATGGTACTTCATTACTTATAAAGGTAGTAATCACAGAGGATATCGTTACATGGGTTTACACACTAATAAATGTGATCACAAACTTATTAGAAACTGTTATTAGAAACATGCAAGGCATGAATGTTTTGGCACACTTGATTAGCTGCGGATGTACGAGCACCGTTGATACTTCAAAGATTCAAAAATTCACTGGAAGGTATGCAACCGGCTGACTTCACTGTACAGTTTTGATTTACTTTAATGTGTCGTCTTCTACTGTGTCGTTAACAGAAGAACAAGCTGTTTGCTTGCTTTTCGCATTGTTGCACGAGTTTTGCATGTCGGTGCAGGAGGGTGCGTTGTCACTATGCCACTATAGCAAGCCAATAATTTACTAACTGTAGACTTAATTACCGTTCAAAGCAAATGCTAATACAGGTGCAGTAAGAATACAAAGTCCGCAGCATAGTCAAGGTTTACTGGTTCCTGTGCAGGAAAAAATTCTCCAGAGAAGAGACTCAACTTAACGTGCATGAAGTATTCGACAACAAATTGACGACGCTGTTTATTCAAGTAGTTCAAGTTTATTCAAGTTTATTCAAGTTTATTCAAACAGCTAATGCTGTCATAGAAAATTCATTGCGATAGGCTGCACGATTGCCATGTCAAATTGAATAAGTAAGTGAGGTAAGATAACTTTGCAAGATGCATCGAGAAATTCACGCTTGAAAACCGACAAGAAAAAATGCAACTAAACGGTTCCAAGTTCAGCACCAGCGTTGAAACTTCGGGTACTTTACTGTCTTGCCACTTGCCCTTGCAGAAGCTTAAATTGTTTAAGCTGTTCCGTACGCACGATTGCTGTGTGCTACTCAACAAAAGAAAATTGTGACGACCCCGAAAGGCCACGTGGTCTCGTGGGGATTGAGCACCTCGTACGATTGACGACTCGCAAAGGTGTAAGAAGCAAACGTGAAAATGCACTTCATTGCTGCGTAGCGTGTCAGCGAACGCCTAGAAATTGGAGATTGGAATCTGCGGTACAAGTTCTTTATTCTCCCTTCGCGTACGTACCGAATTCAGCAGTCCACGTCTCCGCGCATCGCACTTGTTGAGCGAGACGCCATTTCCCAAAACAAACCGCCAAACACCTCCCGGCGAAATTTCGACAAAAAATCGCTACGGTCGCTGCGATGGTGCGACTGTGCGACCAACCGGTTGGTGGCAGCCGAAAATCGGGGGGTCGGCTCTGCGACTGTGATCTTCGTCGCAAGCGACGGAAATCCTGCTTCCGGTGCAACGAAAATCGCATCACGTGAAACAGCCTTTACGCGGCGCATTCGAAAGCTCATTGTTGGTAGAAATTCGTGATATTATAACTTTTAATGTCAGGTGTATTT
This sequence comes from Dermacentor andersoni, assembly GCF_023375885.2. NCBI lineage: Eukaryota > Metazoa > Arthropoda > Arachnida > Ixodida > Ixodidae > Dermacentor > Dermacentor andersoni. The sequence continues at coordinate 109,551,633 of NC_092815.1, forward strand.
CGAACATTACCACAAAAAAAAAGTGTTGCTGAACTCCCTTAATTCGGATATAAAATATCAAGTCCCCTAATCCTCTGCGCTAATTCAATAGCGCGGGTCTAGACTCCGGCAGCTTTGATGCCTGATCTAGATGAGTTGATGCGTGGCCTCAAGGGTGATGCGGACTATACCAGCGCACTCTATACGGCAACAAAAAACTGCGACGCGAACGCTGAACCAAGCCGCAACATTTGTAGTAAAGCTGCAAAATATGCTCACCTTTGTGGAGGCTGAGCTATTGCTACCACGATTCCCTCGCAACTATTTCTGCATGAACAACCCCAGCATTCGCCATATCCTCGTCCTCGGGCTATAACAGGCATTTATCCTGTTCGCGGTCAGGAGACCCGAACGGGATAATTACCCGCTCTCGAGTCCGGCAAACCAGTAGCCTAATTAACCGACATGGAAATTACTTCAGGTAAACACTCATAACTCACGAGCACAGATGTTCGTTGCTATTATTGCTCTAACCCTGAATGCTGCCTCCCCTCAACGCGAATTAGTCTCGCTAACCACTGTAGCCTACGCGCAGCTAGCTGACGTGCCTGAGGTTAGTGCTGCACTAATTACTGCCAACCTGCACCGAGAACTCCATCTGTTGTATGAGTAAGAATTGTATGCCTTTGTTCAGGGTCTCTGATTACGTGCAGCCTTCGTCCAAATTGGTGCCTCATCAATTCGCTTCACCATCCTTTATTTTATTTTTTATTCCCTCATCTGTGCTGCGCGGAGCACTGGCCCACCTTTGTCGGCAGCAAAACGCCGAAGAGAAAAGAAACGATTTGCGTCATTCATCTGACCGATAGCGTGTTCGTACTTTTTGACGATTGTCCCCGCAACAATAACGCCCTCCATGATTTTTCATGGCATATCACTCTGGAACAATAGCGTTCAGCTCGACGTCCTTAGTCGACATTAGGCTCCCTCGACACGTCATTTCGACTACCGCCGCCTACGCTCCCGATGTGAAGTCACCTTAGGTTGTTGCGTGCGATTTGACTTTGTGTTCGCGCGTGCTGATTTTCATTATCGATTTGGAGCTAAATGCTACGCTGATTTAAGCGATCTCGCTTGTGGGTAAAGACGAAACGAGCCGAGACGAGAGGAGTGCACGAGCATGAACATATCGCGTGCACCCGCAACGATGTGCACCGAGCACTTCACGCTCGCCTTGGGAGTATTGCAGTGAAACGCTGGATTGGATTGGATTGGAAAAACTTTAATAGAAGTCCTGCAGGACGCACGTCAGCGCGCAGTGGGCGTCTCCCACGCAGGAGGACATGCTTTTACAACGCCCGAAATTTCGGAGGTAATCGTCCTGTGCCGCCAAGCAAGTTCCAGCAGTCTCGGCCTTTCACGTACTTCGCTCGCTCATTTCCTACTTCCAAAAGATCGAGCTGCGCGTCATTGCTGCCGTACTTGCGTCACACACGGCTACATGCGTTTACTTCATTTGGTGTGCCTTTTCGTTCATATTGCTACGGAATAGTATTACCGATGACGAAGAGGCGAGCGGTAAGAAGACGACGACGACGATTGAAGGCTAGCGCGGGCGGTTGCCTCTTGGCCAAGTGCGGCGTATTACGTTGTAAATATACTTGTATATAGCTTTTCATCTGCGTCTCCTCACGTAACAATATTTTACTGCTTATGTCTTGCGACAAATACACCGAATTCAAAAAAAAATATGATGACATGCCCACAAAGAAATGTTCTGTCATTCTTTTCAGCTGTGACACTCCGTGGGCTTTGTCTGCAGTGCTCTTAGTAGTAGCAGGATAGTATCATCAGCAATATTGAAAGTATAATAAAGGCAGCGGAAGAATACTATCCTGACCTGTCAGTACCCAGAGGACTCAGGAGTACTCTATTAGAAACAATAATGAACAGTATACAGAAACTCCTCCTATAACTACAGATGAGGTCAGAAGGGCCTTGCAAGGCATGAAACGGGGTACAGCGGCAGGAAAGGATGGAATAACAATCGATTTAATCAAAGATAAAGGAGACATAATGCTAGAAAAACTGGCGCCTCTCTATACGAAGTGTCTATCGACCTGCAAGGGTCCTCGAAAACTGGAAGAATGCAAACATTATACTAATCCACAAAAAGGGAGACGTTAGAAAAGTGAAACATTATAGGCCCATTAGCTTACTCCCAGAATTATATAAAATATTTACCTAAATAATCTCCAATAAAATAAGGGCAACACTGGACTTTAGTCAACCAAGGGAACAGGCTGGCTTCAGGAAGGGATATTCTACAATGGATCACATCCATGTTATTAATCAAGTTATCGAGAAATACGCAGAGTACGATAAGCCTCTCTATATGACTTTCATAAATTACGAAAAATCATTTGATTCAATGCAATCATAGAGGCATTGCGTAATCAAGGAGCACAGACTGCTTACGTAAATACCCTGGAAAATATCTACAGAGATTCCGCAGCCACCTTAATTCTACGCAAGAAAAGTAGGAAGATACCTATAAAGAAAGGGGTCAGACAAGGAGACACAATTTCTCCAATGATATTCACTACGTGCTTGGAAGAATATCGAAGGCGAATACCTCAGCAACCTTCGGTTTGCCAATGACATTGTTCTATTCAGCAACACTGCGGACGAGTTACAACCAATGAATGAGGACCTTAAGAGGGAGAGTGTAAGAATGTGGCTGAACATTAATATGCAGAAGAACAAAGGTAATGATAAATAACTGGGCAAGGGAACAAGAGTTCAAGATAGCAAGTCAGCCTCTAGAGTCCGTGAAGGAGTACGTTTACCTACGTCAACTAATCACAGGGAGCCCTGACCATGAGAAGGAAATTCACAGAAGAATAAAAATGGGTTAGATAGCATACGGCAGACATCGTGAGCTCCTGACTGGGAGCTTACCGTTATCATTGAAAAGGAAAGTATACAGTCAGTGCATTTTACCGGTGTTGACATATGGGGCAGAGACTTGGAGACTGAAAAAGCTCGAGAACAAGTTAAGGACCGCGCAAAGAGCGATGAAATGAGGTATGCTAAGCATAACTATAAGAGACAGAAAGAGAGCGGTTTGGATCAGAGAGCAAACGGGCGTAGACGATATTCTAACAGACATTAGGAGAAAAAAAAATGGGGCTGGGCAGGTCACGTAATGCGCAGATTAGATAACCGCTGGACCATTAGGATGACATAATGGGTAAGAGAAGGGAAGCGCAGTAGAGGACGGCAGAAGACTAGGTGGGGCGACGAAATTAAAAATTTGCCGGTGCTAGTTGGAATCGGTTGGCGCAGGACAGGGGTAATTGCAGATCGCCGGGCAGTGGACATAAAATAGGCTGATTGTTATTAATTATTATTATTATTATTGTTATTGTTGTTATTGTTATTGTTGTTGTTGTTGTTGTTGTTGTGATGATGATTATGATGATGATGATGATTATGATGATGATGATGATTGTGGTGATGGTGGTGGTGGTGATGCTCTTAGTGTGTGGCGTGATGCAACCTGTTGTGCTGTGCCTTCCTCCGCCTTCTTTCTTTCCTCCTATCCAAGCTGGTTGGCACAGTGTCTCTATAGCCGTCAGGTGGTATATTGCTAGCTTCCCTCACTTTCTGTCTACGTGGTGTGCATATTTAATAATAATAATAATAATAATAATAAGTAGCTGGCTAAACATACACTGCATTTCAGCGGAAGCGTTCGAAATTCCTAGAGAATGGATACACAAATGCATTTTCATCAGCGCCACTCTTATAGCACAGTGACGCACTGCCTTGCATAGCGAAGGCCTTAACCACGGGGTTAGAGTGGCCTTAACTAAGAGAGACTTGAAGCTTGATGCAGAAGACGGTGCACTTTGGCAAATTGCATGCTCTTAAGACCACGTCCCATGCGGCACCTGCGGCATAATATATATGTTCCGTATACGCAGCCGCGACAGCTAGTGGCCATGGCTAATACTACACTCTAAAAAATTTCACGCTTAATATCACGCTAAACTGTAAGTTTAAGCGTGACGCGCACGTAAATGAGGCGCGGATGAGATTTCAAGCACCCCGTGACCGAAAACAAGCGTGACATTTCTTCAAGTAAGCGTGAGGGCAAGACTGCCTGCAGGCCATGGTTCTATGTTGTGCGAGCATGAGCGAGCCGCGTGCGCGTGAGAAACGCAAGTCACACGCTTAACATTCCGCGGAGCGCTCTCGCGGGATCTCTCCCTTACGCTTATAAAAAATCCAAACAAGGGATCCTTGATATATCACGTGATCTGCGCGGAACGTGGGCGAGGGAGAACAACGTTCTGCGTCTTCTCACTGCCCTGCGGGGAACGCGAAACTTTTCTTGGGGAGGCTGAAGGAGACCGTGGTGTTCTGAAGGCTGCGCTCGGGGGGCGATATTTGGTGTGGATTTTCCGGCTGACTGCCACGAGCGACGTTCGTTCGTTGCAGCACAGAAAGTTCCTGGTCTAATCGTTAGAGTTGATGTGTATTCACTTCTACAGATATCCATGGCATACAACGCACGTGGTGCAGGCATACATTCTGCGCTCTGCCGAGTTTACGAAAGAGAATCCGTTGCGGCCTGACGGCTCCAGAGCAGCATTTCCATATGTACAATGGATATGTCGCAGTCCCTCACCGGCTATTCATGGGCGATTGAAATATGCAGGTAAGAACATTAAGTAACGGTTCGCTTTCATTAAATGGCGGCTAACTGCCTATTCGTCATACGATTATTGGTATGTGCTTGTACGATGTGCGGTTCAAAATTTGCCGTAATGGTGCGTTTATTGAAAAGCGAGAACCTTTTACGCGAGCAGCAGCGTTGATCGAAATAGAGAGCAGTCAGCCTCGTGCTTTTTTGACAAGCTTTATCACCGGGCTGTTGAGTTCTTCTGAATTGTTCTGTTTATTCTGATGAAGTACCAAGTTTCCACGATTTCTGTTGTTTTTATTTTGTACACTCGCCAGCTCACCGTTCTCTCTGAGCCCGCTGCCATTTCGCCTCGGGCAAGGGTGGCGAGCTCGGAGTTGCCACTCTGCATTTTTCACCGTGCTTCTTCTCATGATTTAGAACTCTGTTAGTGGCGCATCAATGCGGTATGCCGTGTAGTTGCCGCGTATGCCGCTCGTAGTATACCGGTGCCCATAAAGTGAAAGTCCATAATTTTGTGCGCTATTTGTCGATTGACAGTAACCAGCCTCTCGGAAGCGACGCATACGAGGTTGTAACCACGCGTGCTACTTTACTTTGTAACCTCAATTGCACTCTGAATTAGGATGTCTATCTAGTGTAGCTCCGCATGTTTTACATTTTGGGCTTTGAAGAGAGCAAGTGTGACTGTGTTCAATGAACTTGAATATGTTCTGCCCATTGCAGCTCTTGATTTCCAGCCGCAAACCCATCTATGCCCGCAGTGAGAGTTCACGTGTGATAAGTTCCCGTAGACTTTCATTTTTGCCGAAATGTCTATCTCCATTGGGTAAGGAATTAAGCGTAACCACGTCTTTCCAACTAATTTTCGCTTAGGTATTAAAAGGCTTTATCGAAAGCTTTGCCATTTCTGTTCGAATTTTTAAACCTTGTTTTTAAGAAGAGCACGATGGAATAAAATCAGTTATAGCTATGTGTCTCACCTAAATGCGTTTTGCACATTGTTGTTTTGCTTTTGAGGTCACATCTGAAAAAGAATAAAGGTTTGGATGTAGGATTGATGAAAATCAAGAAAAATTTAAAAAGTTTCTTCTGATCTTATCAAAAATACTGAAATCTTCTGAGCCTTCGGACGTCGCTTTAGAAGCTTGCTTGCGACCCAGGATTGCAATGCATGCTCTCACAACTGCGGTCATTTGACCAACTTTCCCATATCGCCTGCTTCTAGTTACTTCCAAACCGCAATCTTAAGAGCAGTCAGTAGGAGAAATGTAAGAAAAGCAATCAGTATTAAAGCAGTGAAAAAGGAAGCGGTCTTCGTCACCACATTTAGTCTAAAGGAAACATGTTTTCACCTCTAAAGTATTATACTTTTGGTAGTAAGAGAATTTTCTTTCCTTTTTTCTTTCAGATCGTGCTAAGTGAACTCATAAGACCATGCATCGTCTGGGGAGAAACAAGGCTCCTCATCTGCGGCTGTGAGTAGGAAAGCATTGAGACCAGTGACGACACATCCCTAGAAAAGGCACTAGTGATGTGCACATGCCTTTATGGTATGTAATATGTAACATATCCAGCGGCATATGGCCAATTTATCTGCAACCAACTTAAAGCCAAGAACAAGCAAAGAAATACCATGGGCGCAAGCAAGATTAAAGGATTTGTTCATTGCGTTGCGCATTTAAATCAAACTCATATAAAGACTTACG